>NC_142803.1:18500929-18610548 GCF_049724085.1 Artemia sp. Qi Xiang Cuo
ATGTAGGTTCATCACTGTCCTCCGGTGGTGGTGATAGAATTGGTCCAGTAAATGCTGATGTCTCATCACTCAATGGTGGTGGTGCTATATCATTAATCTATAGAAAAAATGTTTTATTTTCTATGTGAAATAAGCATTATTTCATAAAGTGAAAAAATCACGTTCATTTTTTTCCCATATCATCCCATAAAACTCAAATATTGGTTGCTTATAGCATAATTACAGAACAAATGCATAATAAATTACAAATTTTGTTAATAACACACACACACACACACACACACACACACACACATACAAATGCGAACGCGCAAACAAACACACAGAGACAAAAACCCACACGCACACGCGCGCACACACGCACTCCCACGAACCCACGCACACACACGTACTCATACACACTAAAATATCTTTACCGGGGGAAACTGAGTTTCTAACACTTTAGCCTATATTCCATCAGCCTAGAATGCGCTTCAGAAAGAGAGTCAGATAAAAATGCGCTGTGGGACAAATTTATGGGACGTCTAAATTTCTATATCAAAAATTCGTAATTTTCCCATAAATTTTGATTGATTAATGTAAACAAAATAATTTAAAGATATTCAAAATCAGCATTAAAATACAATTCAGTTGATATGTATAATGAAAAAATTTCAGCGCTCGGATCAAACATAAGAAATAATTATATGGAAATATATGCCATTCAATCATTACATCGATATTGAATTTACACTGTCTCAATGAATTATCGAGTAGACGCGGCGCATGCACCACAAACACACACAAACACGAACACACACACACACACACACAAACAAACACACACACACACAAACACACACACAAACTCTAAAAAAATCACAAACACTCTCGAAAAAGAGCCCACAAAAAAAAACGAAAAAAAACCCACCCTCAAAAGCGCACGCAAGACAACACACACGCGATCACCCACACACAAACACACCAACTCCCACCCACACACCCACTCACACTCTAATACATAAAATCACAAAAACTAAAAAAAACCTACACAAACACATACACCCATACACACAACAATCAAAACGCCGCTTTTTTAACTCCGGGTATACAGAAAAATAATTGGTGAACCTAACACTCACACACACTTAGAAGGATTGACTTGGGAAAAAAGACTAATTATTGAGCCACAATATTTTAAAATTCGCATTTAAATTTGCAGCTTGCATATTGAGAACTGTAGGGGCCACATCATTCTCGCCTTGCATTGGTCGTGACGGGCCCGGCAATTTTTGATCAGGGGTGACCCCCCGATTTTGACTTGATGAGATTGATGCATTATGAGAATCTATCCATTTCCTCTTGAATATTCTGCCAGGTTCCCTAGAGTTTTGTGCAGATCTGACACTGGCTTGAGAGGCTCCTGGCTGGTCCTGATAACTTGTAATGGAATCAGCATATCTGATGATTGATGGTCTTGCAGCTTGCATCGATGTGATATCACCCCATCTTGGTCTCTTTTCGGAGGAAGGGTAACTGTATGAATCCACCTCAACATCCTTAAAAAATAAAAGCTTTTAAAGTAAAATTTTGGAAAATTTTGAGTTTGGAGGGAAGGGGGATTTCAAAAACATCTCCCCATAATATAATTTGACACATAAAGTCAATTCTGATATTTGTAGTGCTATAACTATTAGCACTTTAGAAATATTTAAAAAGAAAATCTTTTTAATTAAAATTTGAAAAAGTTTGAGTTTGGAGGGAAGGGGGATTTCAAAAACATCTCCCCATAATATAATTTGACCTATAAATTCAATTCTGATGTTTGTAGTGCTATAACTATTAGCACTTTAGAAATATTAAAAAAAAAGCTTTTAAAGTAAAATTTGGAAAATTTTGAGTTTGGAGGGAAGGGAGATTTAAAAAACATCTCCCCATAATATAATTTGACCCATAAAGTCAATTCTGATGTTTTTAGTTCTATACATATTAGCTCTTTATAAGTATTTAATAAGAAAAGACTTTAAGGTAAAATTTTGGAAAATCTTTAGTTTTGAGGGACGGGATATTTTATAAACATCTCACCATAATATAATTTTACATAAAAAGTCAATTCTGATATTTGTAACATTCTCTATCTACTAGCACTTTATAAATAATTAAAAAGGCTTAGATAAAAACACACATAATTTGGCATTACTCCATCTTGCCCCCCTATCAATTCTGAGTTCTGGCTAGAATTAAACAAAGCCCGTTTTAATCACAAGGCTTTTGTTTTCAGATACGACACGTGGAAGTTTGGTTCCATAAAAAAGTCTCTTTTCTGTAATCATAAACACATATGGTTTTAATCTCTGTGATAGCAAGAGCGTGTGAAATTTGAGTCCCAAAACTGTCACTCTCTTTGTAACACCAAAGTTTTTCATTCAAACCGGAAAAAGACAGCAAATTTTAAACGTACGATTGGAAAAAGAACTGTTTTTCAAAACAATTAAAACTTGTAAACATAGCTGTGGAGGAGAGATTTTATTTACATAATAGAAAAAAGCATACTTAGCGTTTTCTATCGAATATACTCATTATATTTTAAGATTTTGTATTGTTGGAGGGGAGGGGGGCTAGGTTCCCCTGAAATTTGAATTTACTAGTAAAACATTTTTTTTGGAAATAAATTAAAAAATTTAATAAGCTGTACTCATTTTGACAATTGAAGAATCGATTGTTCTCAAAGTTAATAATATGTAGTGTACTATAATCGATGGGTTAAAACATAATGAAAATTGAATTGTAGTGCATGAACATTTTATACAGTTTTTCAAGGACAAATAAAAAAAACGGATGTTGAGTTCAATAATTTCGTGTGTGCTCCCAAAACATGTTTGACTACTTAATATCACACCAGTCTTTTTTTTTAAGAATGTAAACGTGGATTCATGATGTACATTCATTGTGCAATCGACAACAAAAACAGAATAAAACCTGCTTTAAATTATATTATTACGACCAAACTCTCAAAACATGCTTGACTACATTATACATTGCCAAGTTTAAAGAAACCTCGACTTTAGTTTCATAGCACCCATTATAGTGTGCCAACTTTTAAAGTATTCACGCGTTAGTTTAATGACACTACCATGGGTTTTTCTTGCGCAATTCAATGTATTTTTTCATGTGTAATTGAAAACAACAGCAATTTCAATGTATATTTTCATGTGTAATTGAAACTGTGCACATACACACTACTTAAAACGTTCAACTTCTTATCCTGTTTTACATCATTTGCTCTTTAGGGGTAAAAAAATGAAACTTTAGTATTAAGAATAGGGGGTTGAGCTGAGCAGCTACAAACCTCATTCACGAAATAATTTCTGTTCAACTTGATTTTCACTATTACTCCCTACCGTGAAGTTTTTATTTCAATTAAATCCTTTTTATGACCGCTTACCACCTCACCAAAAATAGTCAGCTTTTTGCTTAGCCTCAAATGTTTTCCAAAAATGCACGGTTTTCATCAATCAGTTGTTCCTTATTTGTGAAACCTGCCCTAAGTACGAGGGTTGTTTTTTAAGTAAATACCGTTTTGGAATTAAAAAAAGACGTGCAAAGATATCGCAATAATTTTATTTTTACATGAAAGCCTGTACCTTAATCTACTTTTCTACATAATTTCCGTGAATATTGAGGCACTTTTAATAACTCGGCACCAGTTTTTGAATACCCTCCTCATAGAATTCTCCTCCCTGACTTCTTAAGCACTGTAACACAACTCTTTCGACTTCGTTATCGTCTTGAAGACGCTGACCACCCAGGTGTTTCTTCAAGTGCAGGAACAAATGGTAGTCGCTGGGCGCCAGATCAGGGCTGTATAGAGGATGATCTAGAGTTTCCAATTTAAAAGATTTGATGAGATCTTTGGTCCGATTAGCCACATGTGGACGGGCATTGTCATGCAGCAAAATGATGCGCTTGCTCAACTTGCCATGTCTTTTGTTCTGGATTTCAAGACACAGATTGCTCAATGTCTCACAATAACACGCTGCATTGATAGTCACATTACGAGGCAGAAAATCCCCTAATAAAGCATCTTTTTTGTCCCAAAGAACTGTGCAGATGATTTCCCGGGCAGAAATTGTTTACTTAAACTTCACTTTTTTGGCTGATGATGAATGTCGCCATTCCACTGAATTTTTATTTTAATTCTGGTGTGACATAGGCGACCCATGTTTCATCATCAGTAAAAATTTGGTCTAAAAAATCTTCACCTTCATTGTGGTACTGCTCAAGGAAAGTTAATGCCCTGCCTAAACATTGGATTCTGTGCAAATCTATCAACATTTTTGGAAACCAACGTGAATACAATTTCCAGTAATTCAAGTTCTCAGTCACCATGCAATACAAAACGCTACGAGAATATTAAGGAAACCAGTCGCACATTCATGAAATTGTAAAGCGTCTGTTTTCTCTCACTTTTTCTTCCACTTTTTGCACCAAATCTTCATTAAAGACCGAAGGACGCCCACTCCGTTCTTCATCATGTACATTTGTGCGGCCATCTTTAAATGCTCTCACCCATTTCCTTACCATTCCATCACTAATAATGTTTTGTCCGTAAACTTCACAAATCTTACGATGAATATCGATCGGTTTTACGCCTTTAGCACTAAGAAATCGTATAACCGCCCGTACTTCACAATCGGCGGGACTCACGATTGTCAGAGGCATCTTAAACACTCAGTAAAAAACGTATACAATTAAGAATCAGACTGCAATGGTGTCAGTGCGTAGACAAGAGATGTAGGTAACCAGCGCGCACGCGCAGAACGACGACCTTAGCGCTGTGGCGGCGGAATCGCAAAACGGTACTTACTTAAAAAACATGCCTCGTATATTAACCTTTCTTTTATTGTTGATCTTGAAAACATGATGAAGCTGCATTTTTTGTATAGCTTATTGCTTGATATATGGTGATTCAAACAAGTACCTAAAATTCTCCTTAGAAAATTGCCCTTGAAAACTTCTATCATGTCTTCCTCGTCCTGTTGAAGCTCCCACATTTGAAAGTCATACTTGACCACTGTCATTATTGCGGCCTCAATCATCCTAGTTATAGTTCCTCATTATCCTTCCAAGCTCGTATTCAACTGCGAAAAACACATCAACACCCTAAGTAATTCCTAGTCTAGTAAGTAAGTTCTAGTCTTCCCTAGGCTTAGTTTCTCTCTATGGTTCCAAACTTGTTTTCAACTGCCAAATTACCTTGCACCTATGTAATTCTACGTTTGCACTACCGCTGCATCCACTGCATTACCGCATTATCAAACGTGCATATACAACAAATATGCGGCATCAAGAGATACGTTGCCCTCGCGATCAAAGAATACCAACTGAAATGGTTGGACCATGCATTACGGAAGCCACCAGAGTACCTGTCTTGTTGAATATTCTGCTCATGGAATAGACGCCAAGGAAAACAGCAAAAAAACTGGTAGAACGTGGCTAAATCGGATCTTGAACCAATGGGGGGGGGGGGTGTCATAAAGTTCGGACATAGATGGGAAACCCAGTGGCTTGAAAATGCAGAGTTGCTGGTATCGGACCGCTCCGATGTTCATTTGTTTTCTTAATTATCACCTTTTCACCTTATCATTTTTCATATCTCACCTTTTCACCTTTTCACCTGTCATTTTTCACCTTTTCATTTATTATTAGGCTAAGTGACTTGGCGTTCTTAAAATGAATGTAATACAAGCGCACATGGAATATTTCTTAAAATACAAGCGCACTATTTTGCGCGTGTATTGTTCTCACAAGCTCTTACTAACTTGAAGTCTGAAAACCACCAGAAAGTCATTCATTCAAATAACCTTTTTATCTAGGATACTCAAATCATTCGCAAATTCTGAAGTTCAGGAGAGTTGTAGCTTCCAATTTGGTACCATGGTTTCCTATAGCCTTTTTCCTTTGCTTTAACCCTGTTTCCTATAACAGCGTCCATCAAAACCCTCCGTATAAATGGAGATAATACCTTAACACAAGTTATTGTGACATTCTTGTATAGTATAAGACCTTTAGAAAGCTTTTCAATTCAAAAATCTACTCATAATAATCAATCAAACTAAGAAAACAGATAACTACATCTACTACTAATTGCATCTCGTCACAGCACAAAGCTACCTGAAGCCAATGTGGCACAAAATGTTCAAAAAGTGTTGACCTACTGCATAAACAGTCTCTTGCTCAGTAGCCTCAGCTCACTAGATACATTTTATCCCCAATGTTAGTAATTATAAAATATAAAAGTATAACCGAACCAATAAAATATATAAGCAACACAATAATTAGAGTAAAAGCAGAAACGTTGACTTCGTAATGTATGACGTGTTTGATGTAGGCTGAACCCCCCCCCTCCCTCTCCTGTAAAATCATTTTTTTCCATTGGCATAAGACAGGCCTACTCACCCTGTAACTTTCAAGCCAATCGGAGAAAAAACTTTCTACGGTTCTAGTGAGAATTTGTTGGTGAAGGGCAGAAGAAGGGAGGGGGGTCACAGACCAACTTTGTACTTCCCATCACCAAGTCCAACTAAGGTACCACATGCATAATTTTTTCCAAAAATTTCGAAATAGGGGTGGGTGGTTTCCTCATTGGAAGGACTATTTGAAAGATTTGGTTCACGAATCATGCATATTGAAAAGCCGGGTGTGGTTCAAGTTAAAAAAAAAGGTGCAAATTGTCTAACTTTCTGATGTCCACTGGTTCAGTACACAGCTCGGACTCATTTTTACATTAAGTTGGGACTTAATGCGTTTTTGCACCATGTCACTGAAATTCTTTATCTTGGACTTAGATTATTTTGCACTGGTTCAACCATAGGTCGTGTTTGCATAAAGTTTGAACTCATATTTGTCATTTTGCTTCCAGTTATGACTCTGTTCGTTGTTCTTCTGGTCCGCTAAAATTCTTCAGGTTAAATTTAGTCGGTTTTACAAGTGATCCAGACTTAACTGGTTCTTAAACCACGTCATCGGACTCCGGGAGCTTAGACTAAGCTTACATTTGTTCCTAGTCGCGACTGACCTTGTTTTTACACAGAATCAGTCTACAGCTTGGCCACGAATCATTTTAGCGCGGAGTCAGGATCCAGCTCCTTTTTGCAACAGCCAGAATCTAGCTAATCTTTGAACTAACTCAGTTCGTGCTTGCATCGAGTAAGGAATTTTCTTCTTTAGTGCAGTCGTTCCACGGTTTGGACTTATCTCGTTTTATACTCATCCCAGACTTAATTCTATTTTACTCCACGTCCCCAAAGTTCAACTAATAGTCACTTTGCATCGTGTCTGGACCCTGTTTGGTCTTACATCAAGCCTGCAATGGGTTCAACTTCGCCTGGATACAATTAAAGACTGAGAATCTGGCCCGATTCTAGTTTAAATAAGGTACAACACCCCTACCTGTTGGCTAGAAGTTTGGCAATGCAGGTAAGGGGAAATGGGTCGGAATGTAAGGGTCATGGGACAAATCTATTCGTACCTCCCAATTATGAAGATTTATATTCTTACCATTGGCTTAATAAATGCAACTGTCCAACCTTTTGCTTTGCATCACTGAAGTTTTGCAGATTCGACATATCCTTACTTTGCACTGAGTCTGAGTCTTGCACTGAGTTTAGCACTGAGCGAGCAACGGCTTCGACTGAGCTCAAATTTGCTCAAAGGTTGAAAATTCTTGCCCATTTTAGTTTAAATAAGGCACAACCTACCCTTCTGCTAAAAGTTGGTGATGAGGATAGGGGGGAGAGGAGACTGAAGAGACCACGGGACAAGTTTGTACCTCCAATCATGCAGATTTAAATTCCTTGGATAATTCTGGTTTTAAAAAGTTGAACCTTCCCACCTTTTTTTATGGAAACATGTCTGTAAAGAATCGACATACTGCACAATGTGGGACTATTCGTGCATGGGTTTGCATAGGTCTTGTCCACGCTGGAGGCAATTTTTTTGACCTTTTTTTATTCTGAGAGAAGTAGTTCTCTCAATATGTCAGCCTGATGACAAAGAGTATTTCCGCGGTTCTCTAGGGCACAAGTGGGGAAGGAAATGAGGCTGGGCTCGGAAAAACAGAACAAATATCTCAGTTTCCGACGTGAGCCCTTACTGTGTGAGGCCTCGGTATATCAACCGAGTTTGACTTAGTTAGTTTTTTAGTTTTCTGTATTAACGTTCTCATCCCTTTCTTGTCAGATGCTAACCCCCATGGCTGGTCAAAACAGCCTAATAAATTAACTTAAAAAAAAAATGCAACTTTACTTTCCTAAGCGACCAATTTCACTGTGAGATAATTTTGCTATAATCATAGGTTTTAGCTTTGGTGAAATGGTGTTGGAGTCAGAATATATTTCTCGGTAGATTTGGAGGTTCGAATGTCGATATAGATGTAAGTAGAACTGCTAAAATTGAAATTGCACCGATATTGTTGTAGGGTTGCCGCCTTAGAATTTGAGTTATTACTGTAAGGGATAACTCAAAGTGATGTTTTCTGGATATGCTACTGGTGCAAGAGGGGTTGGACTGGAGGCCTGGTCCCCCGAAAAATAAACGGTAAAGTGGTGCAAAGTCGTGCAAAAGCAGAGAAAAGTGGTGTTTTTCAAAGTTGTTGTGAAATTTCTTGCTGAGTTTTCATGAACTGAAAAATTTAATACAAGGTACATAAAACTTTTAGAATAGGATATACAGTCTAAATTAGGGTACCGAAGGTGTTGTCAAGTATCTCTCTCCGACCCTTTCACTTATAGAGCTTTAAATATTTTGTGGTCAGGTCCTTTATCTGTTTTAGATCCAAAAACTAAATCAAGCTAGACTTAGAATTTGCTTCTCATTGACTAGAGGCCTTGGTAAAGCCCTATTTCAGGATTTAAGTTGGAATCCAGAATGGATCTTTCTTTATTTTTCCAATTAATACGTATATACCAATACCAATTAATACGCTTATACAATCGATTTGGCCGTACAAGTATAAAAAAGCGGAATTAGGAGCCTAAGACTCATTCTAAGATCCAATTTGAGGCAAAGACCCGTTTCTGAAATTTTCATCCACTTGTCAGACAACTTTTCCAATTTTATAAAAGTCAGTGTCCCGAAGGGGGAAGTGGTGGTGCCTTTTAGTTCAAGAACGGGGCACATTTGGGGCACAGACCCGTTTCCAAAATTTTCATCCACTTGTCAGACAACTTTTCCAAATTTTATAAAAGTCAATGTCCGGAAGGGGGGGAGTGGATTTGCCTTCTGGTTCAAGAATGTAACCCATATGCGTTTTTTCATCGATGTCAGGAGTAATTCTTCTGTCGTTGCAGTGCTGATAGCTAAAGTGTCATCAGCAAATAATACAATTTTCATATTCTTTATGTCATTGAAATTATTTTCGCCTCAAGAAAAGCAATGGCCGCAGAAGCAGTGCAGGACGGAGGCGAACACATCTTCTGAGGTCTACACCAAAGCGCGTAGGCCGGCTACCGGACAGCAATAAGTTCCTGGCACCTCCAAGTTGAATGGATGCTTTTTGCAATCCTGGCCCCATCTTGGTCACAACATGGTTTTCAACACTTGGCGGTGCTTTTCTATCAACAAGAGTTGAAATCCTGCATAAACAATCTCAAGCCTATTACCTCCAACTTGTTATAAATTCCTGCCTACAAATATTGCGAAACTACATGGAACAATCATAATTAGCTAGGAAGCAATTTTTTAGCCCAAAAAAACTCCACCAAAACAGACCAAGCCAAGAAGAATTATTCATTAACTAAAATTCCATGTGAACGCCGTGTTGTATACTAGGCTACAATTTCCTCGAGGGCTGTAATTTCCTCACTCCTCAAATGAGAATAGAGTTGATCGCAAGGTCCCAAGTCTTGCGGGTACCCCAAAAGGGTTGAGGCAACCTTTTGCCGACACCACTGTCCATAGATCTACACCTGACGCCGTGCCGCAGTTGTCTTCCTATAGAGAATCCTCCCGGGATGGTTTTCAGTGTCACCATGCAATTTAACTTATTGCTGGGAGAAGGTTTATAACTCATGGGACGTGTCCACACGCCTGTGGGCCCTGCTGAGTGTACATTCGAGGAGCTTTCTTCCTCCTCCACCTGTATCTATGACCCCTGGTCGAGCATGCCTCAGTTTCTATTATGAATCCCCAGGAACAAGGCCCCCCTAACTGAGTTCACTATGTTTGCACACATTGCACTGCCAGCCGAATGCATCGAATCAGGTAATCGGCACTTGCGCAACGCAGACCATTAGTCAGCATGCGAAAGTTTTTTTTAAGTTTAGGTTTTAAGTTGACACTTCTATTGCATAAAATGGATTTGCATCTAACTGTATTAAACTTGAAGTGATACATTATACTTGGAGTTTACTGTCGGTGATATTTTAATTTATTGATGTCCTAATGCATAGACAGATAGATAAGTGCACTAAAGTCAAAAATACCGCCATGAACACAAAAAGAGCACAAATATAATAAACATACATCAGCGTCCATCATAAAAAGCACAAATATAATGAACTTGCATCAGCCATCATCAACAAACACTTAAATGAAACATACACTTATAAACAAGTGTTTTTCGACTGAAAGCAAGGAACAGTAATAAAATATAAAGTAACAGACATTAATTGATATATGTGGGAGAGTGGTGCTGCCCCTTCGTCGGCCCTCTCTTTTTACGCTAAAACTTGACTTTTTGTCATAGTTCCTTAAGAAAAACTGCTCAAACACAAGAGTCGTTGAATTTTAATAAGAAGTGTTTAGCGAGAACTTCTAGACAGCCCCCCCCCCAATTTTTCTTACTATCGGCTGAAAAAATTGCATTTAAAAAAATTTAGTTTGAACTCAACACTTCAGTAACAAAAGAGAAATGCAAGATAATTCCTCATTCAATACTCTTTGCAAATGTATTAATCACTACCGCTTGTTTACAAAATAACGATAAATAAGAATTATATTTGAAGTGACGTCATCTTGGCTCGTATGTCTACCCACTTAAGAATTAACTTGGAATTAGACCCCTCATTTTAAAATTCTTCATTTTTATCTTTTCTCAAACCTGATATAATTTGAAAATAAATTACGCTTTAATCGTTTTATTTAACCAAATTTCCAGGTACCTTGCTATTCTACAAATAAACTGAGGCGACGTACTATTTAAGCGTCTGGAAGTATCAACTCATTTTTTCCAAATATCCCTTCCCTTATCGTAGAGAGCCCCTGGCACCGGCTCAAGCAATGCATTACATAATCCTCTTTGACTGCAAAGCGGGCGAGTAGATGTCATCAATGTCATCAACAATGTCATCATTGTTTAAATGTTATTGTAGTGAATAAACCACAGTTTATATAATTATCCAGTAAGCTTATCGCAGATCATTTCTGGTCTTCGTTTTCGGTGCGAACAAAAAGCTCCTCCCACTTCTTTCTGCATTAGTGGGTTAGTCTGTTTCCGTCAATCAATGAGAAATGGTTACAAAGTGCATTATTCGTAATAGCGGGTTTCCACTTGTTTCCGATTGTTTCGTGTCTGACTTGTCTACCCGTGAAAAGATCTGATGCCGATTATGTTTCTATCTGCAAAAACGTTCTCTGGAGCACTCGCACCTTGGTCCGGGTTTTTATAATGGGTGAGATAGGGAAAGATCATACTGGATAATTGTATAAAATGTGGAATAAACATTACTTATGAACTAAGGTCAAAGCTATTAGACTGAATACGCATAGTCCATTCTTTTCTAACCTTTGGTTCTTAAATATATTAATATTTTACAGGTTCTCTTATACCGGAAATCTTTAAAGATTCATTACGCAGCAAATGCAATTGAAGATGAATGTCTTGGAAATCCAGAAAATATTCTAATCGGGGACACAAATAATGTTATGTCATTCATTTGGAATATCCATTATCTTTGGGCTATTCCGTTCAAGGTAGATTATTGTTATGGCCATTATGTTGCTAATAACCCTAAAGCTAGCTTAGTCGTCTATAACACTGTTTTTTCCAGTTTTTAAACTGGACACTTAATTTTTTTTTTTTGAGTATTCACTATCTGTGGGTTATTACGTTCAAGGCATGTTATTTTTATGACTTCTTTACTATTTAACACCTCATTCACCAATTCAGTAAAATAAAAAAGTAAGATTTCTTTATAGATGTTAAATATTTATACGTTTTATATGTTTCTATATGTTTATGCGTGTATTTTTATGTGCATTCTATATTTTAATATGTATTTTATATGTTTGTATGGGAAGATTTTATTTGTTTTTCCAGTTTTAGACTGGAGACATTCTTCATTAAGGTTGAATATTCACTATCTTTGGGCTTTCCCATTCAACTCAGGCTGTTCTAACAGCTGTTCTGTCATCATAATATCTTAGTCACTTATTCTTTGCAAAGATGCATGTACTTACCCTCTTTGGTAGACATTGTTTCTTTTTGAATCTTGTCTTCATTAATAGTTGTTAGGTATGCTCCGCTGAATATCCCTTACTACCTTAAGGTTAAAGTCAACTGCGTTGTTTTTTCCGCATAGTTGTTTCTGGGTTCGTTTCGTTATTTCGAGGGGGGGGGGAGAGAAAGTGACCACAAATTAATAGCTTATGAGTTTTAATTTACTTTGTTGTTATATGTATTATCATATTTTTTAACATTATCCATGCTCTTTTACCAAAGAGGTGATTGTTTTCTTACTTTTCATATACTAGGCGTTATATGGAATTCCTAAAAATTAGACTGATTGTTAATTCTAGATCGATATTCTAACAAAACTTTAAAAAGAATGATTCTATAGTTTTGAGTTTAAATCGATCACCTTCAAATTTTACCAAAGTAATATCGAGGGAAATCGTCGATATTTGTAGGATAGATTTATATATTTATTTGTAGGATAGATTTATATATTATATATTTAATATATCTGAAAAGATATATTTTTTCAGTATTTGCAGACATGGATACCCAAAAAGGATGCGAATCCCTATCCCCTTTAGGTGCATTTATCCCCTTTAGGTGCCCTATCCCCTATTCCTATCCCCTTTAGGTGTAAGTTATCCTTATCCCCTTTAGTTGCCCCTATCCCCTTTAGGTGCCCTATCTCCTATCCCTATCCACTTTAGGTGCAAGATAATAAATGTGCAACAGAAACTGTATGTTCTTATGCTAAAAAAATGTTTGACGATTTAAATTAAAAAATAGTTTTCAAGCTTTTAACTCACTTGATTTTTTATTGAGCTTACCCCTCCAGAAATTTTGTTTTATCTCCCACAAATACTGCCAACCTGTCTTTGTCTTTCTATGAGTTACTCATCAGATTAGACATTATATGAGTCACTCACATGAGTGAACCCCTTCTAAGGTTTGTCTGGCCCTTTTTTATGAGGCAATGTACCTTTTGCTGTCACTTAAAATTAATTTTCACCTGAATATAGTCAAACAGTTCGTGGTGACGAACTGTAAGTAAGGAGCGACCCGGCTCAATGGCAACCGAAACTCCAAAAAACGGAATTTTGATACCGATAGATACATCAAAAGAATCAGATTTTAATTCTGATTTCAAATATATAAGTTTCATCAAGTTTCATTTTACCTATCAAAAGTTACGCGCCTGAGAAAATTTGGCTGATTTTCGAAAAAAGGGGGAAAGACCCCCTAAAAGTTATAGACCCTTAATGAAAACCACACCATCATATTCAGCGTATCAGAGAACCTTACTGTAGAGGTTTCAAACTCCTTTCTACAAAAATGTGGAATTTTCCATTTTTTGCCAGAAGAAAGATCACGGATGCGTGTTTATTTGTTTTATTGTTTTCTTGTTTTTTTTGTTTTTCTTTTTCCCAGGGGTGATCGTATCGACCCAGCGGTCCTAGAATACCGTGGGAGGGCTCATTGGAACGGAAATTAAAAGTTCTAGTGCCCTTTTTAAGTGACACAAAAAAATGGAGGGCAACTAGGCCCCCTCCCACGCTCATTTTTTCCCAAAGTCATCTGATCAAAATTATGAGATAGCCATTTTGTTCAGCATGGTCGAAAATATTATAATTATGTCTTTTAGGATGACTTAATCCCTCGAAACCCCCAGGAGCAGGGCTGAAAGTTATGAACTCTACCCAATGTTAACATATAGTAGCCTATTGGTTATTGGGACCCGGCTCAATGGTAACCGAAACTCTAGAAAACGGTATTTTGATACAAGTAGATACATCAAAAGAATTGAATTTTAATGCTGATTTCAAATATATAAGTTTCATCAAGTTTAATCCTACTTATCAAAAGCTACGCTCCTGAGAAAATTTGGCTGATTTTCGAAAAAAGGGGAAAATACCCCCTAAAAGTTATAGAACCTAAATGAAAATCACACCATCATATTCCGCGTATCAGAGAACCCTACTGTAGAGGTTTCAAGCTCCTATCTACAAAAATGTGGAATTTTGCATTTTTTGCGAGAAGAAAGATTTTTGTTTTCCCCAGGGGTGATCGTATCGACCCAGTGGTCCTAGAATATCGTGGGAGGGCTCATTGGAATGGAAATTAAAAGTTCTAGTGCCCTTTTTAAGTGACCAAAAAAATGGAGGGCAACTAGGCCCCCTCCCACGCTCCTTGTTTTCCCAAAGTCACCTGATCAAAATTTTTAGATAGCCATTTTGTTCAGCATGTTCGAAAATATTATAAGTATGTCTTTAAGGATGACTTAATCCCCCGAAGTTCCCGGGAGGAGGGCTGAAAGTTACGAACTTTACCCAATGTTAACATATGGTATTGGTTATTGGGAAGTATACAGTACAGACGTTTTCAGGGGAGATTTTTACTGGTAGTGGGGGGGGGGGGGTAGGGCAGGGACGTACGCAGGGAGGGGGCCTCCGGGCCTGGCCCCCCTGAAATATCACGATTTTTTTCATTTTCCCATAATTTTCTGATTTTTCTCACAGAATAATGGGTTTGAAGGATTTGGCCCCCCCCCGAAACAAATTGCCCCCCCCCCCCGAAACAAATTCCTGAGTACGTGCCTGGGGTCGGGGGTTATGTAGGAGGATCTTTCCATGAAGAATTTTTTCATGGGGGAAGGGACATTGTTATGAAGTGGACGCCGGACTTCCAAGCATTATTTAAAAAAAGATCAGAATTAAATATAAAAAAACAAGTTTTTCAACTGCAACAGCAGCAACATCAAAACTTTAAACGAACAGAAAATATTACATATATGATTGGGTTCACCCCCTAGTCAATACCTCACTTTTTAAGCCAAAGATTTTTTAGTACTTCCATAAGAGCTATTTATTCTAATTAACGGCCTTTGTGATTAAGCGGTCATTTTTAAAGAATTGGAACAAAATTTGAACTTTCGCTTAAAGAGCAAGGTATTGACTAGGGGGCGAACCCCTAATATACGTATTAAAAATATGTGAATATAGAAGTTCGTTACGTAAGTTAATTCGTAAGTTACGTATATTTATTACTAATAAAAACGTTCGTAAACAAAATGAAACAAGTTTCGAGAAAGCCATTTAACCAAATAAAAGTAAATTAATATGAAATTTTTTTTTTAATTATCAAGGCCGTATCCAGGGGGGGGGTTACCTGGTTTGAACCCCCCCCCCCCGAAATTTTTGACCGAGTCGAAAATAAGTCGACAATTAGTAAAACCTAGGTAAAAATCAGTAAAATTAGTCAAAAACTGAATCAAAAGTTCGTACCCCCCCCCCTGAAAAAAAATCCTGGATCCGCCCTTGTTAATTATTCATGTACTGTGAACCAAGATCAAAACCTGCATTTATTCAAAAAAGTTCAAAAATTAAATAAAAAAAACAAGTTTTTTTAACTGAAAGTAAGGAGCGACATTAAAACTTAAACCGAACAGAAATTATTCCGTATATGAAAGGGGCTGTCCCCTCCTCAACGCCTTGCTCTTTACACTAAAGTTTTTTCTCACAACTCTATTTTTTTTAAACAATAAAAAACTTTAGCGTAAAGAGCGAGGCGTTGAGGAGGGGACGGCCCCTTTCATATACGGAATAATTTCTGTTCGTTTTAAGTTTTAACGTCGCTCCTTACTTTCAGTTAAAAAACTTGTTTTTTTTTATTTAATTTCAAACATGGTCTGCACAAATTCAAGATGTCTTTTCTTGTCGTGAGTTCATGTCAAGAGGGCATTTATAAAGTAGACACAGTAGGTCTTTAGAAAACAATGAAAATTGTAATTATGAGTTTTCCATAACAACTATTTTACTGACCTTTCATTTTCTTACTGAAACTGAATCCGTTTGAGTTTCTTACCTACAATTTTGATGCAGTTTCTTACTGACATTTCTTCCTAGGTGGCTTTGATCGTTTTCCTTCTTTATATGAAGCTAGGAACAAGTGCTGTCTACGGAACAATTGGTGCAATTTTACTACTTCTTCCCGGTCAGTTGTTCGTAATGAAGAAAATGAGCTCTATCAGTAGTGTGCTAATGGTGAGTAGATCACTTTTTTCCTTTGTAGCAGTGGCTAGGACGATGAGCTCGTGACTCAGCCTTGATTAAAATTGTAGCTTTGAGAAAGTAATTCTGAATCAATTTGAACAGTAATGTACAGAAACAGTGCTACCCAGCTTGAACCCAAACCAATCTCCTCCCCTCCTCTCTCGCCATCTCGTTACTTTTAAGACTTTCATTATATTTTCCATATATTTTGCCTTGTTTTTTTTTATGTTTCGATCTCCTTCCGTGATATGCACCCCCTCCCCCCGAAAAGTATTTCAGTGTACGTGTATTAGTAAATAAAAATAAAGATAACACAGGAACCATTAACCAAAGAAATAAGACAAGTTAACTCGATCTTCATCCTATTTAGATCGAAAGAAATATATCTTGGGGTAGTTTGGTTGTCCAGTCATTTACGATCTGTTTGCAACCCTGCCTCCAGAGCTCGACCGCTACTGGAAAGGAATTTCCTGTAGCTAGAAAGTACAGGGTCTACATATCTTTAAAGATTACAGCTACCTTTGCTGATGATAAGTGCAAGGGCATTGGCCTGGTTTTGTCCCATGAAACAATGCTGTCCCTGGTAAATATTCGTCCATTGTAGCGGCTAACCCTCTTAACCAGTTAATATCTAATGATCTTTTGTAATGGTCCTCCTTCGCTAATGGCAATGGTATTAAGGTAATTAGGTAATAATAATGGTAATTGCCATAACCAACGGTGTAACAAACTTAGTAAAGAACTTTATGTCGATATTTTTCCACAGAGGTCATCATTTTGAAACTATGGATTTAGAAATCTGGCGAAGGGTTTATTCAATCGCCAATTAATTAGTTTTGATTATAATTAGCTTTTAATTAATTAGTTTTTAATCTAGTATCCTTTTGGGGAGCAAAAAATAATTGAAGGGTGACCTGAGACCCTCATAACGCCTAATGTATCACTGGGTGCCGACACAGCGCCCTTTACTTCACATGAAAACTTCATTGATGATAGTTATTAAGTCAAATATATATCATCATATATTTTGGGATCATAAGATCCAAAAGTGTTTTCGTGGGGAAGGACATGATAAGTGCAGCACGATGATAAGTATGGAGCTAAAATGAAGGTCTGGGGTCAATATACCCCTATCCATTTATTTTTTTCATTTCATGGTTTGTTTATTTTCACTAAAACAGGGATCGAAATCTTGTCAAGTCATGCATGGATTTTCCATCGCCTGACTGCAGGGCCACGGGGCTATTTTATTTGAGGTTTGCTGAAAACACAGTACTTTTTTTCTTATACAGTTTGTCTTTTTCTTTATAACAATTGCTTATTGCTCCAGCGTAAGTCTAGTAGGTAAGTTTTATAACCTACTTGCTGGTCGAGCTCCTCCGAATTTATTTTTCTAACAATCAATTTAGATTCATAATACATTTTAAATGCGTTAGAAACTTTACGTATCTTTATGCTACCTGTTTTACGTATACGTTATGCATAGTTTACGTATACGTTTGTGTATTTACGTATACACTACGTCTTTTAGATACCTTAGATTCGTAATACTAGCTTGTATTACATTTTCGTTCATATTTTTTTTTCTAAATCAATTCTTTCCGAATATACTGAAAAAGCAATTGACTAAACAAAACTTACAATTTAAACACTTTATTAAACTTTCAATAAAGTGGAAATGACAGTTCAGCGTTTTCGGGTAGTTGTAATCTGCCTGCAAACTGACTGTGGGTAACCTGCTGACATTCATTTAGCTGTAATTGCTGTAATTTCCAGTTCCAACGAAAAGATCTAGCATCACACAACACAAGATAAATTTGCTGGTTTCACCAACCCAAAGACTATTTGCTTTAAGGGTATTAAAGACAAACTATCCTAGAGATTTCTATTAGAGATACTATTACTAGAGATTGCTAGAGATTATATCCTAGAGAATTGACAGGATACTGTTCAAGATATAGAGCCGTATCTGTCAGCAGGTACGCCAAGACCTGCCGCTGAGAAATATCACAATATTTTCTAAATTGCCAAGATTTTGTTGGGTGATCAAATTCGTTGCCAATTTTTGGCCTTTTACATAATCCTCTCCCTAGATAATTTATTGATGCTTTCTTGTGGATAGCCATGGACTTGACTTTGAACGTGAGCCACGTTTTTTTAAATTCAGGTAAAAGATCGTATTTTTTTTAAGCAAAACGACTAAGTTACTATTTGAATACATATTTATTTATGATGTAACAAAATATTTCTGATGGTAAGTATTTCTGATGGAAAAAAATAGTCTCTAAAATCTCTGAATCAACCGTCATATCTACTTCTTTGCTTTTCTTTCGACTCCTTCTGCTCACTTTGACTGCTTTTCTACTTCTTGTTTCTACTTTTCTACTTTGACTGCATATCTACTTCTTTGCTTTTCTTTCGACTCCTTCTGCTCACTTTGACTGCTATGGACAAAGTGACTGGTATGGTATGGTATTTGACTGGTATGGAGGAGAAGGAGGTTTGGAGGGTGTTAAATTATGTGATGCATCTCATTTCAAAAGTTAAATGAAGGTTTGACCCTCTCTGACAAAAAAAAGTCAAGAAGGGTTGGGAGACGGGGAGTTCGTCTGAAGGGAAAGGGGGTAGGAAGGGGCTTGATAGGATATCTTTTAATTATGGAGATTACTTTTGATACGTGTTGCTGTTATTCACATTATATTATGGGAGGGGATAAGGTAATATAACGTACCGTATTTATAGTGATTATAGAACGCGTGACTCTCTGACAGGAAAATTTCAAGAGCTATTGGGAGAGGTGGACTTAGAGTGAGTAAGGGGAAGAAGTTACAGAGGGAGGGGCTAAGAGACTCACTTTAAATTATTAACAAAACAATTGACACCTGATACTATTATTTTTAACTACCTCAGATTTTTTTCTTATCAAAAAATACCTAACATATAACTGACCGTCTCATAATTTCTGCTGTATTGCATTTTAACATATTTTAAGACCAATATTTTCATTTTGCAGCAAAGGTGCCGGGAAGTGGAAGGAATATTTCAGGTGGGAATAAGGTCATTTTTTGGAGGGAGGGATGGAGGGTAGTTGGCGATAAATTGACATGAAGAAGGAAGATAAAAATGAACTGACATTAAACAGAATAAAGTAGACCATTATAAAGGCTCCCGAACCAAAGTCGGGTAGTTTTGGGTCGTTGTCGGGTAGTTGTTTATAAAACGCAAATAATGAGAATGATTTTTTCTATTTTCTGCCCTCTTTTCCTTTCTTGAGGCGAATAGCAAGTGTTTAAACCAAGAAAATTAGCTATTTAATGTATGTGAAGCATATATATACAAATATAAAGCAAATACAAAGATGATAGTACTTCCAATTTATTTATGGCTTTTAGAAATACGTAGGTAAGGGTTGTAAAGTACTTGTCAGCCTGTATGAAGGTGGTAAAAGGTAAAAATAAAGGTAAAGGATGCAGCACTAGACCCTTGAGGTCCGAACCTGTGGTGCTGATCCCCGTCTCAAGGTCCTTCAGCCAGAAACTGCAATGGGGAATGGGGGCCATCCATCCCGTGCTTTCGCACACCCTTCCTCTTTACCTTTTCCAGATTTTTTCCGGTACCCATTTAGAGCCAGGTCGACTCTGGCTGAGCTTACAGAGTCACATCACTGATCCCCGTCCAAAGCCAAATAATTGGGTATACTAGGATTCGAACCCTCGCCCTCTCGGACAACTAAATCCAGCTCACCAATCCACTCGGCTGGGACTATATGAAGGCGGCACTAATAAGATGTATTACGATGTTTTTATGGTGTTTATGATGTTTTACGATGTTGCATGGTGTATTACGATGCTTTTCTGTTTTGTACCGGCATTTCCTTTCAGGAGGCAACTGACAAGCGCTTGAAGAAGATCGTTGACTTTCTAACATATGTGAAGACTGTAAAACTTCAAGCGAATGAACATCTTGTGGAAAATCAAATTAAAAATGCAAGGGACTCAGAGCTAAAAATCCTAAATAGAGATTCGTTTTATTGGGCTATACTGTGTAAGCTGTTTTACTATTCTTTATATTGTTTCTTTGAAAACTTGTTAAGAATCTAATATAATTTGAGCACAGCAAAAGGCTCAAGGGCCACTGCATAAATTTTCTCAAGGGGCTGTAGGTGGATAAATTCCCTTTCCTCTTGGTGAAGTCTCCTCCCTTCTGGGGACCCTAAAGAAGGCTCCTTATATTGTGGATTTATCTCTGGAATGTTTCTTATTTGTTGCATGTGCAAGCAATCTCTACCGCCAATAACTATCCAATTCTCTCACTTTCTAAGATTAAATTGGCCAATTATAACGAATAAGAAAAATCAGAAGTATAGAGAATTGATGCTTAATTAAGTTTTATAACGGAGAAAATGGAAATTTTGAAGCTGTCTGTTTTGTTTGCAATAAACAGATAGAAAATATATATATATATATATATATATATATATATATATATATATATATATATATATATATATATATATATATATATATATATATATATATATATATATATATATATATATATATATATATATATATATATATATATATATATATATATATATATATATATATATATATATATATATATATGTATATATATATATATATATATATATATATATATATATATATATATATATATATATATATATATATATATATATATATATATATATATATATATATATATATATATATATATATATATATATATATATATATATATATATATATATATATATATATATATATATATATAGCCAAAGAAAATCAAAACGCTTATCAAGTTGACTGGAAACACCACAGATTCCTTTGAATAAAAACATGTTTGAAGTGAACTGAATTTGTGATTGTAAGTATTGTATTTAGGCTTGGTATTTGATGCACTCCTGGGCCGTCTGCCCACTTTGCACTTCTCCTTAATTTTGTCAGAGCCTTTCAGGGTGAAAGGTGCTCCGCGTCAGTATTCAACCATCTGGCTGTCGTCCTTTCATGAGAAGTCAAACAATTCAAATAGCCATCTGACTTTTGTCACCATGGTTAAAAAGGGGTCTTGAAGACTCTCAAGGCAAAATCCTTTATAGCAACGGCACAGCTGTATTCAACTGCATCCAAGATTATAAATTATTTTTACTATTTTAAAGTACACGTTTTTGTCCACTATTATTTTTAGCTACATGTCATTCAAAAAAACAAAATACTGATTCCTAGAAACTCAGTTGACAATTTTCAAGCAATTTTTTAGTTTTTATTTTTAATTGCAAATAACCGTCATGCTTTTGTGGAGTTTCACGGGGATGAAAGTGTAAATTTTGTTCCTGTTTTATTGCTCGTTTTTAGTTTAAATATTGTTTTTTACTTTTCTTTGAAAACTGTTTAAAAAAAATTAAAAATAACTTTCTATTTAAAATATGCCTACAAATGAATCACTTCTTTTGAAAAATAAAAGGATTACGATTGACATGAAAATTATTCAAATAGAAAATTTTCAATTTTTGAGCTATAAGAGAAAAAAAGTAAAAAAAATAATATAGTAAACTCCTGATGAATTTGTTCTTCTACAAGATTTCTAACTCAGTTGACTACCAGTGTTATAGAAAGGCTAATGGTACGTCTTAATCATAATCCCGAAAAAAAACCTTAATTAATCTAAATATGTAACTTAAGAACATAAATTTAGGTTTTGTTTTATTTTTGAAGCTGCCCATTCTACGCACTTGAAGTTTAAACGATTTTTCTTCTTTATTTCAGCCTCATCAATTTATATCTTTGCTGCATTCCGAGCTCAAATGACAACAGTGCTAATAGAATTGATGACACTTTAATAATTAAATGACATGACATAACTTGCATTGGAGTTTCCTTTTACTTTTAAAATCCATGCGCAATAAGCTAAGGGTCGTATTTTTTGGAATTTTTTTTTTGGAATTTCCAACTTTCTGAATAAAAATGATAAATTTAATAACTGGTGATAATGCTGTCTTTGGTTGCATAATTTCCGACCTAAAACTAGGCCATATTTGGCCTAAACAAGTATTGTTTTGTTTTTAATCCCATGTCCATGCGTAAGGACTTCGAAGGATTTTATTTCTTTAGAAAATATCTGAAAAAAATGACTTACCTACTTGACTTAAGTCCCATCCATCCTCGAAGGTTGTTTTAGGGCCTCGTCATTCACTATATTGTTGATTTGGCGTCTATATGAGCATCTATCTTCAGTCAGGCGTTGAAGTTGCGGCAGGTTGAGTGTAGAGAAGTTGTCTTTCCATCTTTTCGGGGCCGACCTCTGGGGCGAGAACCATGCACGCGACCATGGAAGACTATTTCCGGAAGACGGGAATTTTCCATACGCTAGATGTGGCCTAGCCCCATAAGTTTTTGCAGTTTTATTTTGTCAAGTGTGGTGTGTTTGATCTTATTATCTCTAATATTAGAGATCCTGTCCAGGTATGTAATGCCCACAATACTACGAGGTGACTTCGTTTTGAATGTGGCTAGGTGACATTGGTAATCTGTTTTGAGGGTCCATGATTTACAAGAGTAAATAGCAATGGGGATAATCAGTGTGTTAAAGTACCAAGGACACCTAAAATGAAAACTAATTCATTAAATTGGTCAAGTGCAAACTTACACAGCCATATACGTCTTAAATTAGTGTGGAAAACCGATAATTCATTTTTTAAGGAGAAAGATCCAATGTTTAAATAATGTATTCCGACACAAAAGTTCGTGGCCAATTTCAAAAATAAATGACGTGTGCTGTTAAACAGCAGAAAATGACCAAAAAATAAATAAATCATCATAGAGCCTCAGAAAGTGTTGTTTTCTTGTATGTTTTGGTAAAAAAGAAATCGGAACCTAGTTCAGCAAAGCTTTTTTCTTTGAAAAATACTTTTAAGGAATGCTTCTTGAAAAGAGCTTGGCTAGACTAGACCTATCTTGATGTTACTAGGATTTTTGGCATTCCAGGATCTTTTAACCATGAAGCAGTGTAAAGGTAAACATTAATGATTCTAAAAGAAAGTATCAATATATAGGCTACCCTATTGGTAGTTTTACAGACCTAATGACTTCCACTGATAACCTACCTTATGTAGTCTAAGGTAAAACACCTAGTAGGCTGTGTGATTTGCTTGAAAATTTTGATATAAATCTACCTCATATTTACTATACAATAGTAGCATATACCTTTTATGCTTTTTTTATATTAGAAATACAAATTACTTGGGTGAGCACTGTTTAACTAGGCCTATTAAAGTCATTGTTTCTTTATACTCTAAGCAACAAATATTGTCTTCACTTTTATATTCAAAGCACTATAAAATCAAAAACAATAGGCAATATTGTGTTTCCTTTAAACATGGAGAATGATATAAAGTCTTCTGTATGACTTTTTAAACATCAAATTATTATAGAGAAACATGAATAAAGTTATACAGAATACTTTTTGGTTTTCTTATTTAATATATGATCCACTAAAATGTCATACAAAAGAAATAACATTACCCCACTGATACATAAAGAAAACAACAAAGTCCTACAGATGCCTTTTCATAGTTCCAAGTTGCAGTTGCAGTTCAGGCAACTTCTTGATCACATATCAATCCTAAAACTTAGTCAACCTACCTGAGAATTTATGTGGCTAGGAAAATTAGGCTTAGGATGCTTCTTCATCAGCAAGTTCCATAGACATTGTCTGTTGTGAGTCAGCCCTAAAGTCTTAGTCATCTCTATTGTAATTTAAGTAGACCTTCCAAGTAGACCTGTCCGCCTAGAGTCTAAGGCATTTTGACCATGTTTTAAGATTAACTTGACCACTAAGTCCCCTGGACTTGCAGTCCTCAGTCAGAAAACCCAATCTATAAGCCAAGACAGTTACACTAAAACAGAATTAATTGGAAATTGGTTGACTGAAAATTTGCCTGGCCTTGTGTGCAAACAAGTGGCATAGGGTCTACCTGCCTAAAGTCTTAGACAGGCAACCCAGTTTATAAGCTCAGACAGTTACACTAACACAAAATTCATTCAAAATTGGTTGAACCAACATGTTGCCTGCATTTGCAGGTGAACAAGTAACATAAGGTCTGCCTGCCTATAGTCTCAGGCAAGGGCAGCTGAGTTTTAGGACTAACATGTGAACATCAAATTGCCTGGACTCACAGACAAACCAACAGCAATAATAATAATCAATTGAATTTTCAGAACATGTATCCAATAGGCGTTCAAAAAACTATGGATATTTATTAGTGAAAACGATGTTACATTGTTATACTAAAGCAGTGCAGGAAAAAAAGGTACTGTTCTAATATCTGGGGAACATACAAGAAGTGAAGTTTGGTTAATGCTAGAGAAACAAAACAAAATAGGATGAAAATATGATACTTTAGAAACAAATTGTGGCTGTATATTTGCACATTAGGGGGAGGGAGTAAAGCATAGCATATAATAAACACATAACCTAAACTAACCTAGGTACCTTTCTTCCTCCTAAACCCCAAAAAGTAAAGCTTAAATATAGTTCCGGGAGTGAGAAACCCCTTGTTTATAAACCATAAGATAGGAAATTACTGGGTAATGTTATCTGTTCTTGGCTTTTCTCAAGCTGCATTCTTGTATGTTTCCCATATATTAGAACAGTACGCAAAAACATTTTGTGGAACAAAACAGGAATTATTTTAAGAACAAAATTAGAGAATTAGAACTTCTCTGAATGACAAATGTTGATTAAATAAAGCAATACTATTAGATCATTATCTATCATTGTTATTATGTGATATATATTATTGTATTATGAATCATATACAATATATTATTGTATTGTTTGTACTTGCCATTGTACACTGTTTATTCTAATTCAGCATTAGGCCACATAATTTTGGGGTGCCAATTATGTGAGGGGGAGCAGTTGCCTCAGTTAGACTTTGAAAAATACCTTCATATTTCTATTTTGCTACTTTTTATTTTATCATGGCTTACTGGTTATTTTTGCCCCATTTACATTTTGAGGATTGGAATCACTGACATAATTACCAGATACAAATCATCAGCACAACTGGGTTATATTTTGTTTAGTGATGAGTCTGAATAAAAGACTCTTACTTAGTTACTTCATAATAAATAAATTATTATTGTTATTAGACTTTGAAGTTGATACCACAAGCCTATGCTTTACTCTCCCCCCCTAATATGGAAATATATACCCTAAGTCAGCTTCAATCATTAGTCAGCTACATATGACCTATTTTTCTCCTTAGCCGGTTATTTAAAGAAGCAAATTTTTGAGCATAGGGTTACTAGGTTTCAATGGGCTGTTCTGAGCCTTTTAGCCCCTTCAGGGCTCAAAAATAATAGTCCCTGTAAAGGTGATTATTTAATTATAAAAGAGCATGAAAAATACTCATAATTTTTAATTGTGCTGAAACGCTAAATTTTGTTGAAAACTGCAGTCTAGGCTATGTACCAAAAATATGGTGTTGATTTATAATTCAGGGCATATTTTTCACCATTATGGAGGGAGGGAGGGGGGGGGGAGTCTTGATAAATTTAGCAATATATGGATTTGCAATGGAGTTCTGACTATACGTGTGTCTTATTTTTTAGGCCAGACCATCTTAATATTAAATTAGGCTAATCAGAAAACTTTTAATATAGCTTTTAACTTAGAAGCTTAATTTTTTTATAATGTCCTTTGACTATCACAATTAAAACAGTTGAAATGGGTGACTTTGGTATTGATTGTTTTTTTTTTTGCTCTTTTGGATTCTTAAAAAGATATCTTGTATTAAAAGCAGGTACTATCAAGTTACTATCGCTTAAATATAACAGCTCCCTATGCCTCCCCCTCTGGATACTATCTTGATAGGATAGCGTCTGTTCTTTAAATAACAAAAATATTTAAATTATTGGCACCCCTTCTTTAAAAAAAATCCATGCCTTATGATTTAAATATTATCGCCCACTACTCCCCCCTCTCTGGATACTACCTTTATAAAATACCGTCTCTGCTTTAAATTAGAAAAAAAAATCTGGTATCCCTGCTTTCAATAAAAAAAAATATAATAACTTATCATTTAACTGTCCTACTTCCCTCCCTCCCCCCTCTGGATACCGCATTGACAGGATACTGTCTCAGCTTTCATTAGAAAAATAAGTTACTTAATAATTAACTAGGTCACTATATGGTTCAAACAAACACACAAAATAACGGTAAAAAGCTGAGTGTTCCTTGAAAAAAATTGAGGGTATGAATAAGGTGGCACAAAGACAACAACAAAAATGTCAAATTACTCAGGTATACCTCAAATTATTAGAAAACTGAGTCATAGATTTGCCGTGGCATTCAATAAGATCCAAAGAATACAATTAAAAGGGAGCACACACAAAATGCAAATTAGGTCAGTAGCCTATAAGAAGTCGCAAAATACCCAAGACAATGAGCAAGTCCCAATTGAGGGCCTTGGGTCTATCAAAATATTTCCATGGTTTCCTTGGGACTTTGATATCATTCTCTTCTGTCTCCATTTTAAATGAAAAAAATAATTAACCTTTTGGCATCCCGCTTTCAATAAAAAAATGAGGTATTATCATTTAAAAATGATAGCCCCCTATCCCCCTTACTATAGGCAATAATTTACAATTTATTTTTGTATCATATTTCTTAGGTAACTTCCAGTTCAATCTTTAATTCCTAAACCTTGTTCATAGCTTAGTATATAGCTAAATTGGTCACAATAGAAGGTTTTTTTTTGGGATTCAACTTGAAAATAAAATTATTTACTAAAAACTATGTAAGAAATAACGACTGGGAAACTGCATTCGAAATGATTTGAACTCATTTCATAAAGACGATCCTGTTTTTCGTCAACATATGAAGATCTGTGTATATTGCAATATTTGTAATTGCATCTGTCTCTTATTTATGCAAAGTAACAAAAGAGACGAAAATTAATGAACAAGGGAGTAGTGAATAATTATGGTATGCCAAGTAATATTTGGCAGGGAAAGTCACTGGTGATAAATCGCTAGGGGTTGCACCGTGAATGTGTGGTTTTCGGGGATTCGGGGAAATAAATTTTTTTTCGGGGTGACCCATAAATTTTCGGAGGACAATCTAAAAATTCGAGAATAGTACTAGCCCTTCTTGATTTCTAATCAGGAAAATAAACCCCACAAGAAGGAAAAGCCCCGAATTTTTGGTTGACGCAATAAGGAATTGCCGCACAATTGATTCAAAATCTATCAAACGCCGCCGCCTCGGGGGGTAGTGGCATGCCTGCGGCGCGCCGGCGGCGTTAATACACTTCGGTGGCGCTAAGCAGCGTGTTAGTGGCAGGTTATCACTCTGCTAGCACGGTGTCGGGGTCTTGCTGGACCAAGTATCCTGAAATGATATCTTGCATACCATCTAGCGCTTGGTCATCATCAAAATATTTTCTGACACACCAGAATAGTCACTTTCTTAACTTGAGGTCATATTTTTTCACAAAATGTAGATTCACTAATATATATATAGCAATCAACAGATTTTGTAATTTTGAATTTTCACAAATGAAAAACAGTGTCGGATTCGTAGGAAATAGTTTTCGCTAATATTATTCAGCTCCGAAGTTTATCGTTGTTTTATTATTGACAACACTGTTTTGCGAATTTATTCAAACTAAAAATGCTAATAGCAGCTAAACAAAAACTCGTAGGAAACCCGGATTTTCAGGTATGAATAGACCTAAAATAGATTAAGAGGGCTAAATGTGTTTTCATTTTGGTGTCCTTGGTACTTTAACGAATAAGGGTAATAACGAACTTAAACAAATTCGTTCTAAAAAGATAGAAATTCAGTGATCTAGTGTCAGTTAGATGTATTCGACCTCATCAGTTTT
Source organism: Artemia sp. Qi Xiang Cuo (assembly GCF_049724085.1). Classification (NCBI taxonomy): domain Eukaryota; kingdom Metazoa; phylum Arthropoda; class Branchiopoda; order Anostraca; family Artemiidae; genus Artemia; species Artemia sp. Qi Xiang Cuo. Next base: position 18,529,329 of record NC_142803.1, read on the forward strand.
TCATACATGCAATATAATGTCACTTAAGATTTTTGAATAGCTTTTAAATGTTCTCAAAAATATAAATCAAGGGAATGCTGAGCTTTCACAGAGGTACTTCATAACTGCTTTGTTTATGCTTACTATAATCGGATCATGATCGCTTGGCTCCACTTTTACTAAGTCTTCATATTTGTCGTTGGGGGGTTATGTTAGCTGATTTTATAACACTAGTCAAATCAACTACTCAATCTCCCCTCGTCTAGAAAAGTGATAAAAGTCTTCATATTTGAAGACTGAAAAGCAGTGTCCGGTCAAAGTGATGGAAGTGATAAATAACCTGCTTGATTTAGTTTTTAATCACGGGCCAAAAGAACATCAATTTTACCAAAATACAGAAAGTAAATGAAACAATGGGGGAACATGTTTCAACTTAATTCATTCATAGTAAGTTTTTCACACCTTCATTGGCTGATATTGAGACTGGCGAGTCCGCAAAACAAAGACTTTTCTTATGTTCATATGCTAATTAATCTCTGCGGCAATTACTTCCCCGTATTTTGTAGTGTTCTTTTTTCTATGATTATTAGTCATTGTATAATCCCTTAATATTTACTAGCGGTTACCCTTGTTCCAATACAAAAGAGATACAAATGCATGATTCTGTTTGTGCGGATAATTTTCGGCTAATAGTGGCCAATAATTTTGCTCAATAGTTTTCAGTCATTGCAGTCGACAATATCAAAACTGTTTAAATGTCTGTTGTTTTTTTGCCCGGAAATTTTCTGATAATAGGTAGAAATATGTTCGCTTATGTGAAATGTCTTTTTGCAGAAGTACGGAAATTTCCTACTTTCTAAGCGTGCTTGGGTCATTCTTTAAAATTTTTTAAGTAATATTATACCTCCAGCTCAGGGAAAGGATATATCCGAAACCTATAAATCCGATGATATAATTATCTTGTCACTTCCTTGCAAGTTGGAGCTGTAGGCTTGTCACAAAACGGTAAGCACAGGGACCCCAAAGCTTAAGAAATGAAAACGAAGAGTATTAATATTTTAAAATCTCTAATAAATTTTTATTTTTCAGCATTTTTAACTCAGGCAACCCCAGTGCTAATAGGAATTATGACATTTGGCGTTTATAACTTCGGCGAAGGGATACCCCTCAGAGCAGAAACAATATTTACAAGTCTGGCCTTAATTACGCAACTTATGGTACCACTTGCACTATTTCCAATTACTGTATCGATGCTCATTTCTGCAAAGGTAATGACTATGTAAGCTAATTTTTCTATATTTAGGTACTTGGGGTACCAGTTATGGTACCGCTTACACTCTATGGGCAACATTACTCGACTTATGGTTTAATTTGCATAGTTTCTGATCACTGTATTGAGGCTCAAATCTGCAAAAATAAATAGCATATACTCAATGAATCAAGTTGATTGAATCGACTCAATGAAATAGTTGATTAAGCATCTTTGATTTAGTTGATAATTGACGACAATATTGGAAAAACTTGGTATTTTCCGAATGTTCCTGTACTGGCCTATGGCCAGTAGGAAGAAAGCTGAGAATATTTAGATAGATTTTTTGGCTCCATGCAGAAAGGCGTCTGCAGTTTAAAAAAAAAGAAAGCAACTCAATCACAAACATTTAAAAAGGAAGCAATTTAAAATCAAGGTTCAATACAAAAAAAAACTCAAGCCAGAACTACCCGCTACTACCCGCTACAAATGCTACTCCACGAAAAAACTGCGGAAGTATAATATACAACATGATGAGATACTCCTATAACATTGAATTTTCCATGGAGTAGTGGTTGAATCCAATGGTTTAGTTTTTTTACTCTTCACATTTTCATTCTTATAATTTTACTCTTCATAATTTTACTCTTCACGATTACTCTTCATTATTTTTTTTTATCTTTTCATTTAGGGTCCTTCCTTTATATAAGTTATTATGGTTTAAATCATTACCCTTTTTCTAAGTTGAGGACGTCTTGTTGTACTTCTGTCGTTTTATTGCTCTTCTCTTTCTTCCTACCAGCGGTAGGCCCGTTGTTTTGAATTTTTTTTCTTTGGTTTTGTCACGGTAGGCTAATTTAGCTACTGAGTTTTTGTCTAATATATTAAATTTGGATCGTTTATTTAAAATTTTGTTAAAATCTTAAAATGTTTTATGCCAGGGAGCCGCAAATGACAATTTAAGTGACAATATTGACAACGCAATTGCAATATTAAATGCTAACATGATTAGCATTTAATAAATGGACTATATTTAATAGATGTATTATAAAGTGGCCGGTGTTGACCCCCCCCCTTCAGACAATCCCCTCGGAAAATACACCCCCGCAGAAAATACCACGCCCCCCTGAAAATAACTCCCCCCTGAAAATACTCGCACCCCTAGAAAATCCCGCCCTCCCGTGGAGTATATAGAAAAACAGAAAATAATTGAGTCCAATAGAAAAAAAACCGAAAAGATGTAAAAAAAAATTCCATGAAAAACACTCTATCAGTAAAAAACGTAGAAATCAATTAAAAAAAACTTTTTCCACAAAACAAGCTTGTCAAAAAAAAGCAAAGAGCCATATTAAGCTAATAATGAGTAGAAATAAATCCAAATAATTTTCCAAGCTTAAAACTACTACAAATCTCCAACAATAAATGAATTAAATCCAAACGAACAGAAAATACAATAAATAATCGAGTCAATTTCAAAACGAGTAAAAATTACCATGGGTAGGGCCGACAACCCCATTGCCTTCTCAAGATCAGAACGTAATTTGCACTTTACTGAAAACGCAATCAATTATATATGCTCTTATTTTTTTTTACTTTCAGAGGCAACGCTATAGCGTTGTCTATAGTGCATACAGCTCCCATTTTTTTTATTATTAATTAAAAAAACTTTTTCACAAAATAAGTTTTCCAAAGAAAAGTAAAGAACTCCATTAAACAAAAATGAGCAAAAATAAAATAAAATAATCTACCAAGCGTGAAACTACCACAAATCAGCATCGTTAAATAAATGAAACCCAAAATGAACAGAAATTACAATAAATAACCGGGTCAAACTCAAAACGAGCAGAAATTAACATAAGTTGGGCTCAAAACCCCCACGCCTTCCCAAGGCCAGAACATAATTTGCACTTTACTGAAAAAAATATAAATGTTTTTACTTTTATAACTTTAATAAATCAAATAATATTAACATTTAGATTACTAAACATCAGTGTATGTATATTAAGCTGACAATGCACATTCATTTGTATTTTTTTCAGTAAAGTGCAAATTATGTTCTGGCCTTGGGAAGGCATAGGGGTTTTGAGCCCAACTTGTGTTAATTTCTGCTCGTTTTGAGTTTGACTGATTTCTGATTTCTGCTCGATTTGAGTTTGCTTTCCTCAAATTATATTCGTCTTTAACAACTTTAAAAAGAGCTAATAAATTAAACTGAATATTTGATGTGTAATGATATTAATTGCTGAAAACTCATCAGTTTAAAATGTTACTATAGTTTTAATGTTTATTTTCTGTATTAAGTACGAAAGAAAGTATTTGTCATAAAATTGGTTTTCAGTAAAGCGCCAATGACGCAGTAGCTTTTAGACTTTTACAATGAGAGAAGGAGGTCATACCCAAACTCTCGTTTGTAGTGATTTTTGTTTGTTTCAAGCTTGATTTGCATATAAAATGAAATATAAATGTTTTTACTTTTATAACTTTAATAAATCAAATAATTTTAACATTTTGATTACTAAATATCAGTATCTGTATATTAAACTGACAATGCACATTCATTTGTATTTTTTCAGTAAAGTGCAAATTATGTTCTAGCCTTTGGAACGCTTAGGGGTTTTGTGCCCAACTTATGTTAATTTCTGCTCGTTTTGAGTTTGACTCAGTTATTTATTGTAATTTCTGTTCGTTTTGGGTTTCATTTATTTATCGATGCTGATTTGTGGTAGTTTCGAGCTTGGTAGATTATTTGATTTCATTTTTGCTCATTTTTTGTTTAATGGAGTTCTTTACTTTTCTTTGGAAAACTTATTTTGTGGAAAAAGTTTTTTTAAATTAATTTCTGTTCGTTTTATATTTATATAGTCTTTTCACGGAAAAAGAAAATATCACTTTAAATCTTTTCGTTTTTTAAGATTTTATAGTTTGGCCTGCTATTTGTATGCCGGAGAAAAATTTTCACCAATTTTTAACAACATCACCCTTTTAAAAATCTGGACGCAAATTGCACTGTTTAACTTTGTTCCATACCTCCTCTAGTTGACCTGAAATGGAAAACTTGATACCATTCGCAAAAAAAAATCTGTTTACTTTCTTTGATAGCTTGGATACACTTACACTATTTTGATTTGGTTAAATTTTAAGAACAGAAGCAGCGTCGAAATTTTGAACATAATACCCTCAGTCATTCTTGGGATACTGCTGAGATGCCTTATTCGGAATTAGCATTATCACAGTGTATTTTGATTTAATCTTAAGGCAACATTTAGTTTTTAAACATAATGAGCAAAGGGGAGGGTGGGAGTGGAAGGGGGATTAGTTGCCCTCCAACCACTTTCGACTATTAAAAAGGCCCTTTCTATTTTCAATCGAATGAGTCCCTTTCGAAGTTCCCACGACAACTCCTTTGATACGAAGTGCACTGGTCTAAACAACAACAACAACAAAAAATATTACTAATCACTTTCGACTATTAAAAAGGGCACTAGTCCTTTGAATTTCAAATTGAATGAGCCCTTTTCTGAAGTTTCTACGACAACGCCTTCTATAAAACCTTTCATTCCCCCTGGGCATAACTTAAAACCCTTGCCCTGAGGGTTTTGGGGGAGTGTCCTCTTCAAAAACATATTTTCTATCTGGAAATCAACAACGCTGAACAAAATAGCTGTCTCGAAATTTCTATTGGATGTTTTTTGGGGAATGATGGGCGTGGGGGGAGGGGGCTAGCTTTTTGCCCTCTCATCCCTTTCGACTATTAAATAGGGCACTAGCCATTTGAATTTCCAATCGAATTAGCTCTTTTTGAAGTTTCTACGACAACGCCTTCTATAAAAACCTTATATGCCCCCAGGGCATAACTTAAAACCCTTGCCCTGAGGGTTGTGGGGGAGAGTCCTTCTCAAAAACATATTTTCTATCTGTAAATCAACTAGCCTATGCTAAACAAAATGGCTATCTCAAAATTTTGATTGGATGTGTTTGGGTGAATGATGGACGGGGGGGGTCTAGTTGCCCTCCAATCCCTTTCGACTATTAAAAAGGGCACTAGTCATTTGGATTTCCAATCAAATGAGCCTGAGCCCCTATCAAAGTTTCTATGACAGCGCCTTCTATAAAAACTTTATATACCCCAGGACATAACTTAAAACCCTTGCCCCGAGGGGTGTTGGAGAGTGTCCTCCTTAAAAACATTTCTTCTATCCGGAAATCAACTACACTGAACAAAATGGCTATCTCAAAATTTGTATGTGATGTGTTTGGGTGAATGATAGACGTGGGGGGAGGCTAGTTGCCCTCCAATCAGTTTTGACTATCAAAAAGGGTACTAAACCTTTGAATTTCCAATCAAATGAGCTCCTTTTGAAGTTTTATGACAACACCTTCTATAAAAACTTTATATACCCCAGGACATAACTTAAAACCATTGCCCTGAGGGCTGTTGGTGAGTGTCCTCCTAAAAAACATATGTTCTATCTGGAAATCAACTACGCTGAACAAAATGGCAATCTCAAAATTTTGATTGGATGTGTTTTCTGGGAATGATGGGCGTGGGGGAGGGGCTAGTTCCCCTCCAATCACTTTCGACTATTAAGAAGGGAACTAGCCCTTTGAATTTCCAATCGAATGAGCCTGTTTGGAAGTTTCTACGACAACACCTTCTTATAAAAACCTTATATGTCCCCAGGGCATAACTTAAAACCCTTGCCCTGAAGGTTGTGGGGGAGTGTCCTCCTAAAAAATATATTTTCTATCTGGAAATCAACTAGCCTACGCTTATCGAAATAGCCATCTCAAAATTCTGATTGGATGTGTTTGGGGGAATGATGGGCGTGGGGGGCTAGTTGCCCTCCAATCACTTTCAGCTATTAAAAAGGGCACTAGCCCTTTGAATTCCAAATCGAATGAGCCTCTTTTGAAGATTCTATGACAGCGCCTTCTATAAAAACCTTATATGCCCCCAGGGCATAACTTAAAACCTTTTCCCTGAGGGTTGTGGAGGAGTGTCCTCCTCAAAAACATTTTTTCTATGTGAAAATAAACTGCGCTGAACAAAATGGCTATCTCAAAATTTTGATTGGATCTGTTTGGGGGACTTATTTTCGACTTGTTCAGTGTCTCTCAAGACACCGTAGACTAATTTGTTTTTATGTTTTCATTTTACTTCAGTAAAGGAATGGAAATTTATTACTGCTGTAAAAAGGTGGGAAGGCGATGCATATCTCCTTCTCTTCTTTCTTGCAGAAATGAGAGAACATGTTTAGCTTTGTTGCGGAAAGTTAGCTGCTTTGTGGCATTTCTATTGTTTCCATTTTCTTTTTTCTTTTGCTTCTAGTTGGTACTCCTAAACTTGCACCTATAGAAGGGGTCCATTGTCCAAGCAAGCCCACCACTGTTGAAAGAACGCCTGAAAGTAGAAAGAGCCGGAAGTCTATTGCTTTAACACAGTTATAATGGGTTTAAATAAGCTTTTAAGCACCAGACACGACATAGACTAGCTAAATAACAACATAGGCTAAATAACACGGTTTAAATAATAAATTTAAATAAACTTCTAAGCACCAGACGCAACATAGGCTAGCTAAATAACAACATAGGCTAAATAACAAGGTTTAAATGATGGGTTTAAATAAGCTTTAAGCACCAGACGCAACATAGGGTCGCTAAATAACAACATAGGCTAAATAACACGGTGTAAATAATGGGCTTAAATAAGCTTTTAAGCACCAGATATAACATAGGCTGGCAGTGTTTATTAGAGTTAAAATGTGGAAATATCAGCTTAAAATATTTCAGTTGATGTGAAGTATGGGAATAAGAAATTGAAACAAAACCAGTTGCAGACACTGAATACAAACATAAATTGGAATATAATAACACTTTGGGAAATGATTGAATAGAGCAAAAATACCGGATTTGGTATTGGTTGAAACTTTGTCTAAGGGCTGCACAAGACAGAGGAGCCTTTACAACTGCTACACAGAAAATAAAAGGCTGGAAAGGCCATGCTATAGGCAGTTCTTGGTCCTAGGAGATGAGAGGAAATGTCAACCGGAATGAAGAAGGTGCCACAGACTTAATAGTAAATTAGTTTTTTGGTATATTGTTTTTTTAGACTCCATTCAAATAATTTTTAGTTGTTTGTTACATCGCAGTTGTTGTGTTTTGCTCCCCAGTCTCGTTGGTCTAGGTAGAGTTTATTTATGCGCAATTATCACTTCTCGAATCAAGAAAAGATAATTAAAGATCTACCCCTTCACATCCTCGAAAAATCCCGGATTTGATAGTTGCGCCAACTCCCTGTATAGGTTTAGCAAAGCAACCATCATCACAACTAGTTCTAAGTATATCAGACATACGTAAATATTTGAAGAGGTTATATAACCCTATCAAGTTTTTTCAGGAATTTATCCAGGAGAAGAGAGAAAGACCTGAGCGCAGGTTAATTCAACAGTTCCTGTTTACATTGTACTATATTTTTTGGTTGCCAAGGGGGTGACCGCTTCCTGTTTAGATTTGGTGCAGTTTAATTTTGTCCAGTTTTACTTTGACCTCTCTGCCAAACCAAATATAGCCATTTGGATAAGCCCAAGGTTTATCGGAATGGCGAACAAGTTTACAATCCTCTGATGGCTAACATTTTTCAGCTTTGTGTTACTTTCCAAAAATACACTCTCTATATGATTTTCAATTAAAAACAAACGGTTTTTTTAACTGAAAATTATGAGCATCATAGAAGCTGAAGACGAACAGAGATTAATCCGTATTTGAGAGGAGCTGCCCAATCATCAGCCCTCGCTCTTTACTCTAAAGCCTTAAAGTTCTTTATAATACTTCTCATTCAAGTTCAACAGCTTTTGTGTTTGACCGGTCTTTCTTAAAGAATTCTAACAAAAAGTCTAGCTTTAGTGCACGGAGCGAGGGTTATGTTTTCTGTTCTAATGGATCCTCTTCCGATCTCTTAGGACCATTGGTTCGATACAACCACCCCAGGAAAAAAAAATAAACACAAATCCATCGTCTTTCTTCTGGCGAAAATAAAAATTATACGTTTTTATAGATAGGAGCTTAAAACCTATATGCTAAACCTGACGATGTGATTTTCATTAAGATCGCTTGACTTTTTGTGTTTGCTTCCCCTCTTTTTCAAAAATCAGGAAAATTTTCTCAGGGTCCTATTTTTGATGAGTAGCATTAAATTTAATGAATTTTATAAATTTGTAATCAGCATAAGAAGCCGATTTTTTAAATTTATCAGTTGTTAGAAAAAATTCCGTTTTTTAGAGTATTGATTGCTCTTGGGCTGAACTGCTCCTTACTTACAGTTACTGGGAACTGTTTGATTGCTATCATCCAACCTTTTTATTTTTTGCAGAAAAGTTCCGAAAGGATATCTAAATACCTCAACGGTCCCGAGGTTGTAAAAGCGCATGCTCTGAAAAAAACAGAGTCATTAGAATCTATTCCGGAAATAGAAGAACGTTATTCTACTCGTAAACAATCAGATCGTCTTGGACTGCCACTGGAAAATATCATGGAAGAAGATACAAGCTCTGAAACTTACCAAGCTCATACCGTAAATATTATTGATGAGAAGGCTGCTTTTCACTTAGTTGGAGTAAGCGTCGGATCTCCTCCTGTCCTTGATTGCATTGACCTAAAAATATATTGTGGTAAATATGGCTAGAAATAATTTATTTTGTTATTGATATGAAGGCAGTTTTTTATTTAGTTAAAGTTCATCTTACATTTTTTTCCTATATTGCATTGATCTAAAAATATATTGGAGTAAATATATTGTATGGTTATTATTGATGAAAAGGAAGCTTTTTGCTTAGTTGAAGTCAGCCTTAGATTTCCTCCTATCATTGATTGCAATGACCTAGAAGCATATTGGGATAAATATGGCTTGGGGTAATTTGTTTTTATTATTGGTATACATTAAATAAAAAAAAACAAGTTTTTTCAAATAAAAGTAAGGAGCAACATTAAAAGTTTTAAGTTTTAATGTTACATCTTACTCTCAGTTGAAAAAACTTGTTTTTTTATTTAATATATATCAATAATTAAAACTTAAACGAACAGAAATTATTACGTATATAAGGGGTTCGGCAATACCTTGCTGTTTACGCTAAAGTTTGAATTTTGTTCCAATTCTTTAAGAACGAACTCTGAATCACAAAGGTCGTTTAATTAGAATAGATAGCTCTTTTGAAGGTAGTAAAAAACTTTAGCGTAAAGAGCTAGGTATTGACTAGGAGGGAAACCCCTCATATATGTAACAATTTCTGTTCGTTTTAAGTTTTAATGTTGCTCCTTACTTTCAGTTGAAAAACTCGTTTTTTTGTTTAATTTCTAATCGTTTTTTAAATAATGCTGGGAAATCCGGCACCCCCTTCATATAAAATTCCCTTCCCCCATGAAAAATCCTCCCACGTAACCCTCTCCCCGACCACCCTCCTCTGAAAACATCCCTCCTGAAAATGTCTGTATACTTCCCAATAACCAATGCTGTATATAAACAATGGACGAAGTTCATAACTGGCAGCCCTTCCCCTGGGGACTGTGGGGGATCAAGTCATCCTCAAAGGCTATCGATTTTATTCATCCTATTCGATTCGATTCGAAAGTCATCCTATTCGATTTTAGACTATGGTGAACAAAATGGCTATCTCAGAATTTTGATCGGGTGACATTGGGGAAAAAATGAACATGGGAAGGGGCCTAGTTGTTCTCCATTTTTTTGTCACTTAAAAAAGACACTAGAACTTTTTATTTCCATTTGAATGAAGCCTCTTGTGATATTCTAGAACCACTGTTTTAATGTTATTTCTTACTCTCAGTTTAAAAAACCTTTCTTTTTTTATTTAATATATATCAATAATTAAAACTAACGGAAATTATTACGTATATAAGGGGGTTCGGCAATACCTTGCTGTTTACGCTAAAGTTTGAATTTTGTTCCAATTCTTTAAGAACGACCCCTGAATCACAAAGGCCGTTTAATTAGAATAGATAGCTCTTTCGAAGGCAGTAAAAAAACTTTAGCGTAAAGAGCTAGGTATTGACTAGGAGGCAAACCCCCTCTTATATGTTACAATTTCTGTTCGTTTTATGTTTTAATGTTGCTCCTTACTTTCAGTTGAAAAAACTTGCTTTTTTATTTAATTTATGATTGTTTTTTAAATAATGCAGTGAAATCTGGCACCCTCTTCATAGAAATTTCCCTCCCCCATGAAAAAATCCTCCCACGTAAACCCCTTCCCCCGACCACCCTCCTCTGAAAAAATCCCTCCTGAAAACGTGTGTATACTTCCCAATAACCAATACTATATATAAACAATAGACGAAGTGCATAACTTGCAGCCCTTCCCCTGGTGACTGTGGGGGATCAAGTCATCCTCAAAGACGTAGCTATTCGATCTTAGACTATACTGAACAAAATGGCTATTTTATAATTTTGATCGGATGACATTGGGAAAAAATGAACGTGGAAGGGGAACTAGTTGTTCTCCAATTTTTTGGTAACTCAAAAAAGGCACTAGAACTTTTAATTTCCATTTGAATGAAGCCTCTTGCAATATTCTTGTACCGCTGGATCGTCACGATCACCCCTGGGAAAAACAAACACAAAAAAATAAACACGCGTTCGTGATCTTTCTTCTGGCAAAAAATACAAAATTCCACACTTTAGCAGATAGGAGCTTGAAACCTATAAATAAGGGTTATCTGATACACTGAATCCGATGGTGTAATTTTCATTAAGATTCTACCCCTTTTAGGGGGTGTTTGTCCCTTTTTTCGAAAATAAAGCACATTTTTTCAGGCTCGCAACTTTTGATGGGTAAGATAAAACTTAATGACACCTATATATTTAAAATCAGCATTAAAATCCAGTTCATTTGATGTGTCTATTGGTGTCAATATTCTGTTTTTTAGAATTTCGGTTACTATTGAGCCGATTTGCTCCTTACTTACAGCTCGTTATCACGAACTGTTTGATTCATAATTATATTTAGTTAGGATCAGTGTTAGATTTCCTTTTATCCTTGATTAATTAAAAAACCTTTTTCCACAAAATAAGTTTTTCAAAGAAAAAAAATAACTCCATTAAACAAAAATGAGCAAAAATAAAATCAAATAATCTACCAAGCGTGAAACTACCACGAATCAGCATCGATAAATACATGAAACCCAAAACGAACAGAAAGTACAATAAATAACCAAGTCACACTCAAAACGAGCAGAAATTAACATACGTTGGGCTCAAAACCCCTATACCTTCCCAAGGCCAGAACAAAAGTTGCACTTTACTGAAAAAAATACAAATGTTTTTACTTTTATAACTTTAATAAATCAAATAATATTAACATTTGATTACTAAATATCAGTATATGTATATTAAATTGACAATGCATATTCATTTGTATTTTTTCAGTAAAGTGCAAATTTTGTTCTGGCCTTGGGAAGGCATAGGGGTTTTGCGCCCAACTTATGTTAATTTCTGCTCGTTTTGAGCTTGACTCGGTTATTTATTGTGATATCTGTTCGTTTTGGGTTTCATTTATTTATCGATGCTGATTTGTGGTAGTTTCACGCTTGGTAGATTATTTGATTTTTTTTGCTCACTTTTGTTTAATGGAGTTCTTTACTTTTCTTTGAATAATATATTTTGTGGAAACATTTTTTTAAATGAATTTCTGTTCGTTTTATATTGACATAGTCTTTTCAGGGAAAATGAAAATAACACTTTAAATCTTTTTGTTTTTTAAGACTTTATAGTTTGGCCTGCTATTTGTATGCTGGAGAAAAATTTTCAGCAATTTTTAACAACATACACCCTTTTAAAAATCTGGATACAAATAGTACTTTTTAATTTAGTTTCATACCTCCTGTAGTTGACCTGAAATGGAAAACTTGATACCATTCGCAAAAAAATCTGTTTACTTTCTTTTATAGCTTGGATACACTTACGCTATTTTGATTTGGTTAAGTTTTAAGAACAAAAGTAGCCCCGACGGTTCGGTCATAGGATCTCTAGTTATTTTGGGAAACTGCTCAGATATCCTATAGAGATTCGCAATTATCACAGTTCATTTTGATATCATAGTGCAATTTTCAGTCTCTACTAAAGATGGGCCAGGGGAAGGGTGGGCATTGGAGGGGGGGCGTGGGAGGTTGGGAGTGGAAGGGGGATTAGCTGCCCTCTAATTACTTTTGACTATTAAAATGGGCTTTTATCAGACTATTAATCAGCCCTTTCTACTTTCAATCGAATGAGCCCCTTTCGAAGTTCCCACGACGACTCCTTTGATACAAAGTGCCCTGGTCTAAACAACACCAACAACAAAAAATATCACTAATCACTTTCGACTAGGCTATTAAAAAGTGCACTAGCCCTTTGAATTTCAAATCGAATGATCCCTTTTTCGAAGTTTCTACGACAAAGCCTTCTATAAAATCTTATATGCCCCCAGGGCATAACTTAAAACCCTTGCCCTGAGGGCTGTAGGGGAGTATCCTCCTCAAAAACATTTTTTATCTGGAAATCAACTACGCTGAATAAAATGGCTATCTAAAATTAATTATTGGATGTGTTTGGGGGAATGATGGGCGTGGAGGGGGGGCTAGTTGCCCTCCAATCACTTTCGACTATTAAAAAGGGCACTAGCCCTTTGAATTTCCAATTGAATGAGCTTTTTTGAAGTTTCTACGACAACGCCTTCTATAAACCCCTTATATGTCCCCAGGGCATAACTTAAAACACTTGCTCTGAGGGTTGTGTGGGAGAGTCCTCGTCAAAAACATATTTTATATCTGGAAATCAATTAGCCTGAACTAAATGGCTATCTCAAAATTTTGATTGGATATGTTTGTGGGAATTATGAGCGTGGGGGGGCTAGTTGCCCTACAATCACTTTTGACTATTAAAAAGGGCACTAGCCCTTTGAATTTCCAATCGACTGAGCCTTTTTTGAAGTTTCTACGAATACGCCTTCTAGAAAAACCTTATATGCTCCCAGGGCATAACTTAAAACCCTTGCCCTGAGGGTTATAAGGGAGTGTCCTCCTCAAAAACATATTTTCTATCTGGAAATCAACTAGTCTACGCTGAAGAAAATAGCTATCTCAAAATTTTGATTGGATGTGTTTGGGGGAATGATGGGCTTGGGGGGGGCGCTAGTTGCCCTCCAATCACTTTCGACTATTAAAAAGGGCACTAGCCCTTTGAAATTTCCAATCTAATGAGCCTTTTTTAAAGTTTCTACGACAACCTCTTCTATAAGAACCTTATATGCCCCCAGGGCATAACTTAAAACCCTTGCCCTGAGGGTTGGGGGAGAGTGTCCTCCTCAAAACATATTTTCTATCTGGAAATCAACCAGCCTACGCTGAAGAAAATGGCTATCTCAAATATTTTGATTGGATGTGTTTGAGGGAATTCTGGGTGTGGGGGGGGGGGGGGCTTGGTGCCCTCCTATCACTTTCGACTATTAAAAAGGGCAGCAGCCCTTTGAATTTACAATCGAATGAGCCTGTTTTGAAATTTCTACGACAACGCCTTCTATAAAAACTTATATGCCCCCAGGGCTTAACTTAAAACCCTTGCCCTGAGGGTTTTGGGGGATTGTCCTCCTCAAAAACATATTTTCTATCTGGAAATCAACTAGCCTACGCTGAAGAAAATGGCTATCTCAAAATTTTGATTGGATGTGTTTGGGGGAAGGATGGGGGGGGGGGGATAGTTTACCTCCCATCACTTTTGACTATAAAAATGGCAATAGCCCTTTGAATTTCCAATCAAATGAGCCCCTTTTGAAGTTTCTACGACAACGCCTTCTATAAAAACCTCATATGCCCCTAGGGCATAATTTAAAACCTGGGCGTGGGGGGGTTAGTTGCCTTTCATTAAAACCTTTATATGCCCCAGGGCATAACTTACAACCCTTGCCCTGAGGGCTGTGGGGGGAGGGATAAATTAGGTCATTAAAGACCTAATTTCCAAAACTTTCAACTACGTTGAATGAAATGGCTATCTAAAAATTTTGATTGTGTGTGTTTGGGGAAAAGGTGGGCGTTAGAGAAGGTTAGTTATCCTCAAATCACTTTCGACTATTAAAAAGGGTAGGCTACTAGCCCTTTGGATATCAAGATGAATAAGCCCTTTTTTCAAGTATCAACAACACATATTTCAATAAAAACCTTAATTACCTCCTGGATATAACTTAAGGCCATAGCTTTGAGGGTTGTGGTTGAGTTTTTTCCTCAAAAATGTGTTTTCTATATGGAAATCAACTACGCCAAACAAAATGGATATCTCAAAATTTTTATTGGATGTGTTAAGGGGAATGATGGGCGTGGGGGGGGGGGCTAGTTGCCCTCCAATCACTTTCGACTATTAAAAAGGGCACTAGCCCTTGGAATTTCCAATCGAATGAGATTTTTTTGAAGTTTCTACGATAACGCCCTCTATAAAAACCTTATATGCCCCAGGGCATAACTTAAAGCCCTTGCCCTGAGGGCTCTGGGGCAGTGTCCTCCTCAAAAACGTATTTTCTATCTGGAAATCAACTACGCTGAACAAAATGGCTATCTCAAAAATTTGATTGGATATGTTCAGGGGAATGATGGGCGTGGGGGGGGGCTAGTTGCCCTCCAATCACTTTCGACTATTAAAAAGGGTACTAGCCCTTTGAATTTCCAATCGAATGAGATTTTTTTGAAGTTTCTATGATAACGTAGTCTTTAAAAACCTTATATGCCCCAGGGCATAACTTAAAACCCTTGCTCTGACGGCTCTGGAGGAGTGTCCTCCTCAAAAACATATTTTCTATCTGGAAATCAACTACGCTGAACAAAATGGCTATCTCAAAATTTTGATTGGATGTGTTTGGGGAAACTATGGGCGTGAGGGGGAGGGGGGTTAGTTGCCCTCCAATCACTTTCGACTATTAAAAAGAACATTAGCCCTTTGAATTTCCAATCGAATGGGTGTTTTTTGAAGTTTCTACGACAACGCCTTCTGTAAAAACCTTATATGCCCCCAGGGCATAACTTAAAACCCCTGCCCTGAGGGTTGTGGGAGAATTTCCTCCTCAAAAACATATGTTCTATCTGGAAATCAATTACGCTGAACGAAAAGGCTATATCAAAATTTTGATTGGATATTTTTTGGGGGAACGATGGGCGTGGGGGGGGGCTAGTTGCCCTCCAATCTCTGTCGACTATTAAAAAGGGTACTAGCCCATCGAATTTCGAATCGAATGAGCCTGTTTTGAAGTTTCTACGACAACGCCTTCTATAAAAGCCTTATATGCCCCTAGGGCATAACTTAAAACCCTTGTCATGAGGGTTCTGAGGGAGTGTCCTTCACAAAAACATATTTTCTTTCTGGAAATCAACTACGCTGAACAAAATTGCTATCTCAAAATTTGATTGGATGTGTTTAGAGGAATGATGGGCGTGGGGGGGGGGGGCTATTTGCCCTACAATCACTTTTGAATATAAAAAAGGGTACTAGAACTCTCAATTTCCAATCGAATGAGTCCCTTTTGAAGTTTCTACGACGACCCTTTCCATATGAATTGCCCTGCTCTAAAGGAAAAAATAGTAAATAGTACATTGTGCCAACATCGTTCTTATTTGTCTTCAGGCCATAACTTAAAACCCTTGCCCCGCGGGTTGTGGGGGAATGTCCTCCTCAAAAACATATTTTCTATCCGGTAATCAACTACGCTGAACAAAATGGCTATCTCAAAATTTTGATTGGATGTGTTTGGGGGAATGATGGGCGTGGGAGGGGGGGGGCTAGTTGCTTTCCAATCACTTTCGACTATTAAAAAGGGCACTAGCCACTGCAATTTACAATCGAATGAGCCCTTTTCGAAGTTTCTACGACAACTCCTTCGATACGAAGTGCCCTGGTATGGAGAAAAAAACCACATTGTGCCCACATCGTTCTTTACTTAGGCAGCGCTCGCGCGCTGCCTTTGAAACCTTATATGACCCCAGGTCATAACTGAAAATCCTTGCCCCCATGGTTGTGGGGGAGTGTCCTTCTCAAAAGCATATTTTTTATCTGGAAATCAACTACGCTGAACAAAATGGCTATCTCAAAATTTTGATTGGACTTGTTTTGGAGAATTATGGGCGTGGTGGGGGGGGCGAGATGTCCTCCAATCACTTTCGACTATTAGAAAGGGTACTAGCCCGACGAATTTCCAATCGAATGAGCCTGTTTTGAAGTTTCTACGACAACGCCTTCTATAAAAACCTTATATGCCCCCAGGGCATAACTTAGAACCCTTGCCCTGAGGGTTGTGGGGAAGTGTCCTCCTCAAAAACACATTCTCTATCTGGAAATCAACTACGCTGAACAAAATGGCTATCTCGAAATTTTGATTTGATGTGTTTGGGGGAATGCTGGGCGTGGGGGGGGCGAGTTACTCTCCCATCACTTTCGACTATTAAAAAGGGCCATAGAACTCTCGATTTCCAATCGAATGAGCCCCTTTTGAAGGGGTCTCTACGACGACCCCTTCCATATGAAGTGCCCTGCTCCAAAGTGAAAAAAATTATATTTGGTACATTGTGCCAACATCGTTCTTATATGCCCTCAGGGAATAAGTCAAAACCCTTCCCCTGAGGGTTGTGGGGGAGTGTCCTCCTCAAAAACATATTTTCTATCTGGAAATCAACTACGCTGAAAAAAATGGCCATCTCATAGTTTTTATTGGATGTGTTTGGGGGACTTCTGGCCCTGGGGGGGGGGGCTAGTTGCCCTCCAATCACTTTCGACTATTAAAAAGGGCTCTAGCCCTTTGAATTTCCAATCGAATGAGCCTGTTTTGAAGTGTCTGCAACAACTCCTTCGATACGAAGTGCCTGCCGAAGAAAGAAGAAAAAAAACACATTGTGACCACATCGTTCTTTACTTAGGCAGCGCTAGCGCGCTGACTATGATTATATTACCTTAGATCCAATTTTACAACTACTCCCAGAAAGAAACACTATAAAATTCTGAAAGCAACTTAAAAAATTCTAAATTTTTATTTCTTCATTTCTTAAATGTTGCTTCTTTGCCGTAGACAATATTTGAAGAAAAAAGTGACGCATAGGAAAATACATAGAAAAAACATAATTTGGGCTGTATCTTTCAATATTAGGGGTTTAAAGTAAAGTTAAGCGCTTTAGGTATGAGATAAGTGCTTTAGAATTTTTAAAAATTGTTTCCAGAATTTCATACTGTTTTCTTATAAGGAGGAGTAATTGTGAACTAGGACCTTCATCTAAAAACATGAAGCCGTGAATCGTCAGCCAGCTATCAAAAGAACGTATCTCCATAACTATAAATTTTCAGAAGGGCTAAAAAACCATCACAGCTCTTTTATTTCCCCTGCAATTATCATAAAATAAAAACGGATCGATATTTAAATTCAATACATATACAACCGTTTTTGTTTTACGGTTACCAGAGGGGAAATTAAATAGTCGGGAGGCTTTTTTTCTGCTCTTCTGAAAATTTACAATTATGGAGATACGTCTTATTGATACCCGACCGACGGAATATGACTTTAGATAATTTATGGCTATATTTGATTAGCCTATATCCAGAATCCAGAGAACATCATCTTGTTCAAAAATTATTTTCTTGTCAGTTAAAAACACATCAAATGACCTGATACCATCCTAGGATCTCAGGTCATTTGACCTGATGGCCAGAGATACTAACCATCTTTGGCGGCCGGTATCTCTATCCTGGAATTTCCTGGATCAACAGGGGGAAAAATTGCTATAATAATTTTATCTCTGAATTTCACCATTTTTTAATTTCAATAATATCTGAGATTATGAAGTTAGTTCCCTTGTCTGAATCGTTGGCCATACCTTCATTATTCTACCAGAGACAAGCTATTTAGATAAGTTAAATATTTAAAGATTCAAAACAATTCTAATTCTTCTTTTTCTCTACTCTGTATACTCCAATACGAACTTAATATACTGATGTGTCTTGTGGGAATACTTGGGCATGTTGCAGTGCTAAGCATAGCCAAGATGCAGAATTTTTTTTTCGCACTTGAAAAATAGTTTTTGAAATAAGATTAGTATAACAAAAGCAATGTTAATGACAAAGGTTAAATATGACTGTGAACCGTGGGTATTTCCGAAGGATGAAGAAGATATGTCTGGTGTTTTCACGAGGAATCGAAGGAGGATAGTTTCAAGTACTCGTCGTATATCAAGTAACAAGTTCCGTAAAAAGGAGGCTCGTTCCCACTCGGGCTATGTTAAAAGAATAGTTAAGATGGTTAGGTTTTGTAACACAGATGGAAGATAGTAGGCTACTAAAATCCTACTTTTTGAAATCTATATCGGCCTCCACGAAAATTTGGCCGTCTTCAAACTGAGTTGAAGGAGAAAAACAGGGAAGAAGGGTCTTCGTTGAAAAGAATGAAGTTATGAGTAGGGTGGGATAAAGTAGAAGTATGAGTATCTTTACAGGAATCTTGAGTTGTCAGTAGTAGTCTTGGTAAGCTGAATCAAAACAGATTGGTAAGCTGACTATTTGTAAGCTAAATCACTATCGAAACAGTTACAGTAAATCTGCCTAAATTGGCTTTTTAAGATGAATTTTATTTCATATATTATTTTTTGATCGCTTCTAAGTTAGGCTGTATTTTATTTAAAAAAAAAATTAACGTCATTATTTTCTTTCACTTCCATCCATAACCTAAAAACACATTAGAATTATGAAGATTGAATTTTCAATTTTAAATTCAATTGAAATTACAAGAAAAATTATTGTAGTACTCATTTTTTAGTTTTTATATATTGAAATTGTCAAACATTTTAAACAGAAAAATGAAAAACTCAGTTTATTTATTAATGCTAGAACAAACAAGTGTATGAATCTGATCATGTCCTTACATGATTGGCCAGCATCGAGGCAAAATCGCAAAAGCAAATATTTTGTCCGTAGAATTACCAAGGGTAAGCCAGGTTATTATTTAAGTGCAAATATAGAATAAAAAAACAATATAATTAATTTAAGAGACTGTTTTCAATAATTTACCAGTTATCCATAGCTAGATTTTGAATTTAAATAAAGATAGTTTGACTTTCATTTTGCTAACATTCAAGAATTATGTACCACTATAAAATGCCGGTTAAAAATCTTGAAAAATTAAAAATTTTGAAAAATTTTAATTTGTATAGAATTTTGTTACCGAACTTGATGTCGTGAGTGGACAGCCTAGTGGCAACATAAAAAACCCAAAGAAAAGCCAATAACTACGTTTTGTTGATTACTGATAAGGGGAAAAACCGATGAAATAGTGACAATAGAATGGTATCCCGCTAGTAACATGTAGGCTACTTTACCTGTTCTCATTTCACAAGTATGTAAATAAAAAAAAATAATTTAAATCTTACAGGGAAACTAACATTAATCCTGGGACAAGTATCATCTGGAAAATCTACTTTCTTGGCTGCTCTTCTTGGTGATATCCAGCCATCTGGTGGCAAAATCTATTCTGAAGAAAAAACCGTAGCGCTAGTCGCACAAAAGCCTTGGACAATGACAGGTTCAATACGAGACAACATTCTATTCGGCCACTCTTATAGACAGAAACGTTATGAAAAGGTATGCCAAGTCGTTGACAAATATTTTTTAATCTTAATTAGGTGTGGATTAACCCCTTGATCCTTCGACGCCCCGCTTTTTGAGATTTCGTGTCCGTTATGCAAAATAATTTTATTGTTGCTTATTTATTCATGTAGAGCAGTTTGACAAATTCAGATGAGGTGATTTCGTGTTTAGCAGTTAACAATCCTATTTTTAATTGATTTTAAATTGTTTTTAATTGTCTTTAAATTGTTTTTCATTTTTTTTTAAAGTAAGACTATTTTCAAAGTGAATGTAAGGAAGAACACATTGCTCAAATGCAAAGAAAATTTATTTCAAAAATCTAGTGCATGCGCACTGTTAATTCTGCAGACGTAAATAAAACTAGGCGAAATTAGTCGTATGGAGCAGTGAATTGTAGAAATATATAAAAACTGATTCTATTGCACAATTTTAACATTGCTGGTTGGAACACGTTCAAAGATGCTTAAACATAAATAATACAATAGGTAAATATTCGTGTAGAGGAGTAAATTATATAAAAACAAGCCGCGAAAATACTCGCTTGGAGCGTATGTGGCATCATTTTTTTGTAAATATATACAGCCGGTACAGCAAAAGAATTAATTAGGTGCTGGGGTAAGAGGGAGGATAAGGAGTTCCAAAAAATCTTTTCAGGGAAAACTCAAAAACTGTTCTTGGATATTACAAAATTGTGTTGGCAAAATAGAAAAGGATATATGACAAAATATCCTTTCAGTTTATTTTCAGTTGCTTCTTATTGTTTTCTGAATTCAATTTGTCAGTTGCTTCTTATTGTTTTCTGAATTCAATTTTTCAGTTGCTTCTCATTGTTTTCTGAATTCAATCATGGTTGGTCTAGTCAAGCTTTATACCTTTTATTCTCAAGCACAAAATATATTTCTGTTAAGCCAGAAAAAAGATAAAGAAAGCAAATATAATATTTATTATATCTTAGATTTACATGATGAGCTTTATTATTGTACTGTGTAGCACTGAAAGAGGTTAGTTGTTTTGTTCAGTGGAGCTGAACTTGAGATAATTTTTTTTTATCAGCTTTTTATACTCTTTGAAACGAATCTTGCAAAGTTTGTGAAGTTTTAATCTTAGTTCTCTTCTCAGCCAACGTATTATATTATTATTTATAATTGTGTGTAAATACTTGTAATTAGAAGAATTTTCCTACCCTAAAACGTATTGATGGCGAATAAAAGGTGTAAGAATCAGCACAATTATTTGAACTCTTATTCTGTGGAGCAGGGACGTCAGCTGCGAGGAGAGGGGGAGATTTCACTTGCAGTCATATAGTCCATAAAGAATAATCTGAAAATTAACTTATGAACTAATTTAATTAAATTGTTCAAGTCCTTATATCAAGAGCCATAGGAAGGCCAAAATTCGTCTATCTTTCAATCCACATCAATTCAGTCAAATTTTAATCCACAATTTCTGTCATATGTTTAATGTGCTTTATATGTTCACTTGTTCACTATTGAATGAGAACTGAAAAAAAAGATAACTGAGTGAATGAGACATAATGAGAGATTTGCAATTTTTGAGTCAAAGAGGATAGATAAAGGAAGATCATAAACTGCCACAGAATTTTAACACTCGGGTAGTGTATGGCTACTTAGCGTTTCTGTTGACGTTCAAGTTTTCTGGACGGTTGGATGTTTCTCTTTGAATGTTTAGTGGATACTTAGTGAATGTTTTTGGCGTAAGTAATTTGCAGTAATTTGGAATTTAGTAACTTGGAATCTAGGATTTCTGGTCCTTCATCTGGGCCAAAAATTTAGTCAGTGTGAGTCTTGGTTTGCGTGTGTATGTGTGTGGGGGGGGGGAGGTCTTCCAATCTGATCTTACCATTGTGGGGAAGGGAAAGAGAAGAATCCCGTAAAATCTTGTTATCAGGACATCTAATAGAAAGGATTATTAGATGTCAGCTACAATTTTTGGGATAAGTTTTTTAGTGGTGGTTTTCAGAGGTCCGTGCCCTTTTCAACATCTGTGGGAGAAGTCAACTGATAAACTCTTGTCATTGTGATATTTTCCAGAACAGTTTATTCTGGATTAAATGTTGGTATTTTAGAATTGTGTTTATGACCTAGTAATGTTTTCTGTTGCTTCATTATTGTTTTGTTTTTTCAGATTATAATAAATGTGATAAATCTTTACCTAAGAATTTCTTATATTCTCAAATTTTTTCATTCAGATTATGAAAATTAAATATCTTCGTGTTTTCTTAGGTTCTGAACGCATGCTGCCTAGAAGAAGATATAGCGTCAATGGCTGAAGAGGACGAGACTTGGGTTGTCAGTAACGGAGAAAACCTATCTGGTGGTCAAAGACAGAGAATTTCCATCGCCAGAGCCATCTATTCAAACGCGGATGTTGTAATTTTAGTAGGCATTCTTATTATCTTCAACTTTTTGTTTTCAGTCTGAGCTGTAATTGCCAGCTTGGACTGCTCCAGTCTATACTACATGTAGATGTTCACTCTGCTTGACTACTTCTTGATTTTCAATAAGAATCATGCGACTGAATCATACTAATTTTCATACTAACTATATAAGAATCATACTAACCTTCGGCCAAAATAAATATTACTTGTTTTTTTTTTTGATTTTGCATCTTTTTTGTTTAAATCAGTCTTTTCAAAGGTTCCTGCAAATTATACTAAATTTCGGCCACAATAAATATGAATTTTTGTTTCTATGGATTTTGAATCTTTTTTTTTGAATCAGTTTTTCAAAATGTTACTTCATATAACACTAAATTTCGGCAACAATAAAAATTAATTTTTTTTATTGTATCTACTTTGAATCTTTTTTTTTTAAAAAGGGATTTTAAAAGTTTACTTCAAATAATAATAAATTTCGTCCAAAATAAATATGAATTGTTTTTTCTATCGACTTGAATCGTTTTTGTTTAAATAAGGTTTTCCAAAGGTTACTGCAAATAATACTAACTTTCGGCCACAATAAATATTACTTTTTTTTATATATATTTTGCATCTTTTTTTTTAAATAAGTCTTTTAAAAGGCTACTGCATATCATAATAACTTTCGGACAAAATAAATATTACTTGTTTTTTTTTTATCGACTTGCATCGTTTTTGTTTAAATAAGGCTTTTCAAAGGTTACTGCAAATCATAATAA
Organism: Artemia sp. Qi Xiang Cuo; assembly: GCF_049724085.1. Lineage (NCBI taxonomy): Eukaryota > Metazoa > Arthropoda > Branchiopoda > Anostraca > Artemiidae > Artemia > Artemia sp. Qi Xiang Cuo. The sequence continues at coordinate 18,552,356 of NC_142803.1, forward strand.
CTTTCGGCCAAAATAAATATTACTTGTTTTTTTTTTATCGATTTTGCATTGTTTTTGTTTAAATAAGGCTTTTTAACGATTTCTTCAAATCATAATAACTTTCGGCCATGATAAATATTACTTGTTTTTTATCGATTTGGCAATGTTTTTTTTTAAATAAGGCTTTTCAACGGTTACTCCAAATCATACTAACTTTCGGCCACAATAAATATTACTTGTTTTTATATCAACTACACATCTTTTTTTTTTAATAAGGCCTTTCAAAAGTTACTGCAAAACAAATTAACTTTCAGCCACAATAAATATTGATTGTTTTTTATATTGATTTTGAATTTTCATTTTTTTAAATAAGGCTTTTGAATGGTTACTGCAAACCATACTAACTTTCGGCCACATTAAATATTACTTGTTTTTTATATCAATTTTGCATTGTTTTTGTTGAAATAAGGCTTTTCAAAGGTTACTGCAAATCGTACTAACTTTCAGCCACAATAAATATTACTTGTTTTTTATATCAACTTCACATCTTTTTTTTTAAATAATGCCTTTCAAAAGTTACTGCAAATCATACTAACTTTCAGCCACAATAAATATTGCTTGTTTTTTATATTGATTTTGAATTTTCATTTTTTTAAATAAGGCTTTTCAAAGCTTACTCAAAGTCATACTAAATTTCGGCCAAACTAAATATTACTTGTTTTTTCTATCGACTTGCATCGTTTTCGTTTAAATAAGGCTTTTCAATGGTTACTGCAAATCATACTAACTTTCGGCCACATTAAATATTTCTTGTTTTTTATATCGATTTTGCATCGTTTTTGTTTAAATAAGGCTTTTCAAAGGTTACTGCAAATCATACTAACTTTTGGCCACAATAAATATTACTTGTTTTTTATATCAACTTCACATCTTTTTTTTTTAATAATGCCTTTCAAAAGTTACTGCAAATCATACTAACTTTAAGCCACAATAAATATTGCTTGTGTTTTATATTGATTTTGCATTTTCCTTTTTTTAAATAAGGCTTTTCAAAGGTTACTCCAAATCATACTAAATTTCGGCCACAATAAATATTACTTGTTTTTTCTATCGACTTGCATCGTTTTTGTTTAAATTAGGCTTTTCAATGGTTACGGCAAATCATACTAACTTTCGGCCACATTAAATATTTCTTGTTTTTTATATCGATTTTGCATCGTTTTTGTTTAAATAAGGCTTTTCAAAGGTTTTTGCAAATCATACTAACTTTTGTCCACAATAAAAATTACTTGCTTTTTATATCGACTTGCATCGTTTTTGTTTAACTAAGGCTTTTCGAAGGTTACTGCAAATCATACTAACTTTAAGCCACATTTAATATTACTTGTTTTTTTATATAAATTTTGCATTGTTTCTGTTGAAATAAGGCTTTTCAAATGTTAATGTAAATCATACTAATTTTCGACCATAATAAATATTACTTGTTTTTTATATCAACTTCACATCTTTTTTTTTAAATAAGGCCTTTCAAAAGTTACTGCAAATCATACTAACTTTCAGCCACAATAAATATTGCTTGTTTTTTATATTGATTTTGAATTTTTCTTGTTTTAAATAAGGCTTTTCAAAGGTTACTCCAAATCATACTAAATTTCGGCCACAATAAATATTACTTGTTTTTGTCTATCGAATTGCATCGTTTTCGTTTAAATTAGGCTTTTCAAAGGCTACGGCAAATCATACTAACTTTCGGCCACATGAAACATTTCTTGTTTTTTATATCGATTTTACATTGTTTTTTTTTAAATATTGCTTTTCAAAGTTTTGGCCACAGTAAATATTACTCGTTTTTTATATCGACTTGCATCGTTTATGTTTAAATAAGGCTTTTCAAAGGTTACTGCAAACCATACTAACTTTCGGCCACATTAAATATTACTTGTTTTTTATATCGATTTTGAATTGCTTTATTTTAAATAAGGATTTTAAGAGGTTAATGAAAATCATACTAACTTTCGGCCACAATAAATATTACTTGTTTTTATATCGAGTTTGCATCGTTTTTTTTTAAATAAGTCTTTTAAATTGTTAATGAAAATCATACTAACTTTCGGCCAAAATAAATATTACATGTTATTTATATCTACTCTCATCGTTCTTTTTTAAACAAGGCTTTTCAAAGGTTACTTCAAATCATAATAACTTTCAGCCACAATAAATATTATTCGTTTTTTACATATATTTTGTATCGTTTTTTTTTAAATGAGGTTTTTCAAAGGTTACTGCAAATCACACTAACTTTTGGCCACATTAAATATTACTTGTTTTTTTATATAGATTTTGCATCGTTTTTGTTTAAATAAAGATTTTCAGAGGTTACTGCAAACCATACTGACTTTCGGCCAAATTAAATATTACTTGTTTTTTGTATCTACTTTGCATAGTTTTCGTTTAAATAACGCTTTTCAAAGGCTACTGCAAATCATACTTACCTATGACCAAATTAAATCTTACTTGTTTTTTATATCGAGTTTGCATAGTTTTTGTTTAAATAAGGCTTTTCAAAGGTTATTGCAAATCATACTAATTTTCGGCCACAATAAATATTACTTGTTTTTTATATCAACTTCGCATCTTTTTTTTAAATAAGGCTTTTCAAAGGTTACTCCAAATCATACTAACTTTCGGCCACATTAAATATTACTTGTTTTTTATATCGATTTTGCATCGTTTTCGTTTAAATAAGGCTTTTCAAAGGTTACTGCACATCATAATTACTTTCGGCCACATTAAATATTACTTGTTTATTCTATCGACTTGAATCGTTTTCGTTTAAATAAGGCTTTTCAAAGGTTACTGCAAATAATACTAATTTTCAGCCACATTAAATATTACTTGTTTTTATATCAACTTCGCATCTTTTTTTTAAATAAGGATTTTCAAAGGTTACTGCAAATCATACTAACTTTCAGCCACAATAAATATTGCTTGTTTTTTATATTGATTTTGCATTTTTTAAATAAGGCTTTTCAAAGGTTACTCCAAATCATACTAAATTTCGGCCACAATAAATATTACTTGTTTTTTATATCGATTTTGCATCGTTTTTGTTTAAATATGGCTTTTCAAAGGTTACTGCAAATCGTACTAAATTTCGGCCAAAATAAATATTACTTGTTTTTATATAGATTTTTCATCGTTTTTTTTTTTAAATCAGGCTTTTCAATGGTTAATTCAAATTATAATAACTTTCGGCCACAATAAATATTAATTGTTTTTTCTATCGACTCGCATCGTTTATGTTTAAACAAGGCTTTTCAAAGGTTACTGCAAATCATACTAACTTGCGGCCACAATAAATATTACTTGTTTTTTATATCAACTTCGCATCTTTTTTTTTTAAATAAGGCCTTTCAAAGGTTACTGCAAATCATACTAACTTTCAGCCACAATAAATATTGCTTGTTTTTTATATTGATTTTGAATTTTTCTTTTTTTAAATAAGGCTTTTAAAAGGTTACTCCAAATCATACTAAATTTCGGCCACAATAAATATTACTTGTTTTTTATATCGACTTTAAATTGTTTTTGTTTAAATAAGGCTTTTCAAAGGTTACTGCAAATAGTAATAACTTTCGGCCAAAATAAATATTAATTGGTTTTTTATCTATTTTTCATCGTTTTTTTTTTAAATAATGCTTTTAAAAGGCTAATGCAAATTATAATAAATTTCGGCCACAATAAATATTACTTGTTTTTTCTAACGACTCGCATCGTTTTTGTTTAAACAAGGCTTTTCAAAGGTTACTGCAAATCATAAAAAAAAAGGTTACTTCACATCTTTTTTTTAAATAAGGCCTTTCAAAAGTTACTGCAAATCATACTAATTTTCAGCCACAATAAATATTGCTTGTTTTTTATATTGATTTTGCATTTTTCTTTTTTTAAATAAGGCTTTTCAAAGGTTACTCCAAATCATACTAAATTTCGGCCAAAATAAATATTACTTGTTTTTTCTATCGACTTGCATCGTTTTCGTTTAAATTAGGCTTTTCAAAGGCTACGGCAAATCATACTTATTTTTGACCACATTAAATATTACTTGTTTTTTATATCTATTGTACATCGTTTTTGTTTAAATAAGGCTTTTAAAAGGTTATTGCAAATCATACTAACTTTTAGCGACAGTAAATATTACTCGCTTTTTATATCTACTTGCATCGTTTATGTTTAACTAAGTCTTTTCGAAGGTTACTGCATATCATACTAACTTTAAGCCACATTTAATATTTCTTGTTTTTTATATCGATTTTGCATTGTTTCTGTTGAAATAAGGCTTTTCAAAGGTTACTGTAAATCATACTAATTTTCGGCCACAATAAATATTGCTTGTTTTTTATATCAACTTCACATCTTTTTTTTTAAATAAGGCCTTTCAAAAGTTACTGCAAATCACACTAATTTTAAACCACAATAAATATTGCTTGTTTTTTATATTGATTTTGCATTTTTCTTTTTTTAAATAAGGCTTTTCAAAGGTTACTCCAAATCATACTAACTTTCGACCACATTAAATATTACTTGTTTTTTATATCTATTTTGCATCGTTTTCGTTTAAATAAGGCTTTTCAAAGGTTACTGCAAATCATACTTACTTTCGGCCACATTAAATATTACTTGTTTTTTATTTCGATTTTGCATCGTTTTTGTTTAAATAAGGCTTTTCAAAGGTTCCTGAAAATCATACTAACTTTCGGCCACAATAAATATTACTTGTTGTTTATATCGAAATTGCATCTTTTTTGTTTAAATCAGTCTTTTCAAATGTTACTGCAAATAATACTAAATTTCGGCAACAATAAATATTACTTGTTTTTTTTATCTATTTTGAATCTTTTTTTTTTAAATAAGGATTTTAAAAGTTTACTTCAAATAATACTAAATATCGTCCACAATAAATATTACTTGTTTTTTCTATCGACTTGAATCGTTTTTGTTTGAATAAGGCTTTTCAAAGGTTACTGCAAATAACACTAACTTTCGGCCACAATAAATATTACTTGTTTTTATATCGTTTTTGCATCTTTTTTTTTTAAATAATGCTTTTCAAAGGTTAATGCATATCATACTAAATTTCGGCCAAAATAAATATGACATGTTTTTTTCTATTGAGTTGCATCGTTTTTGTTTAAATAAGGCTTTTCAAAGGTTACTGCAAATCATAATAACTTTCGGCCACAATAAATATTACTTGTTTATTATATCGATTTTGCATCGTTTTCGTTTAAATAAGGCTTTTCAAAGGTTACTTCAAATCATACTAACTTTCAGCCACATTAAATATTATTTGTTGTTTTTTATATCAACTTTGCATTCTTTTTTTTTAAATAAGGCTTTTCAAAGGTTACTCTAAATCGTAATAACTTTCGGCCACAATAAATATTACTTGTTTTTTATATCAACTACACATCTTTTTTTTTAAATAATGCCTTTCAAAAGTTACTGCAAATCATACTAACTTTAAGCCACAATAAATATTACTTGTTTTTTATATTGACTTCGCATCTTTTTTCTTAAATAAGGCTTTTCAATGGTTACTCCAAATCATACTAACTTTCGGCCACAATAAATATTACTTGTTTTTTCTATCGACTTGCATCGTTTTCGTTTAAATAAGGCTTTTCAATGGTTACTGCAAATCATACTAACTTTCGACCCCATTGAATATTACTTGTTTTTTATATCGATTTTGCATCGTTTTCGTTTAAATAAGGCTTTTCAAAGGTTACTGCAAATCATACTTACTTTCGGCCACATTAAATATTACTTGTTTTTTACATCGATTTTGTATCGTTTTTGTATTAAATGATGTTTTTCAGAGGTTACTGCAAATCAAACTAACTTTCGGCCACATTAAATATTACTTGTTTTTCGTATCGACTTTGCATCATTTTCGTTTAAATAACGCTGTTCAAAGGCTATTGCAAATCATACTTACCTTTGACCAAATTAAATATTACTTGTTTTTTATATCGATTTTGCATTGTTTCTGTTTAAATAAGGCTTTTCAAAGGTTACTGTAAATTGTACTAATTTTCGGCCACAATAAATATTGCTTGTTTTTTATATCAACTTCACATCTTTTTTTTTAAATAAGGCCTTTCAAAAGTTACTGCAAATCATACTAACTTTAAGCCACAATAAATATTATTTGTTTTTTATATTGATTTTGCATTTTTCTTTTTTTAAATAAGGCTTTTCGAAGGTTACTCCAAATCATACTAACTTTTGGCCACAATAAATATTACTTGTTTTTTCTATCGACTTGCATCGTTTTTGTTTAAATAAGGCTTTTCAAAGGTTATTGCAAATCATACTAACTTTTGGCACAATAAAAATTACTTGTTTTTTATATCGACTTGCATCGTTTTTGTTTAACTAAGGCTTTTTGAAGGTTTCTGCAAATCATACTAACTTTCAGCCACGATTAATATTACTTGTTATTTATATCAATTTTGCATTGTTTCTGTTGAAATAAGGCTTTTCAAAGGTTACTGCAAATCGTAATAATTTTAGGCCACAATAAATATTACTTGTTTTTTATATAAACTTCACATCTTTTTTTTAAATAATGCATTTCAAAAGTTACTGCAAATCATATTAACTTTAAGCCACAATAAATATTGCTTGTTTTTTATATTGATTTTGCATTTTCCTTTTTTTAAATAAGGCTTTTCAAAGGTTACTCCAAATCATACTAAATTTCGGCCACAATAAATATTACTTGTTTTTTCTATCGACTTGCATCGTTTTCGTTTAAATAAGGCTTTTCAATGGTTACTGCAAATCATACTAACTTTCGGCCACATGAAATATTTCTTGTTTTTTATATCGATTGTGCATCGTTTTTGTTTAAATAAGGCTTTTCAAAGTTTATTGCAAATCATACTAACTTTTGGCCACAATAAAAATTACTAGTTTTTTATATCGACTTGCATGGTTTATGTTTAACTAAGGCTTTTCGAAGGTTACTGCAAACCATACTAACTTTCGGCCACATTAAATATTACTTGTTTTTTATATCGATTTTGCATTGTTTTCGTTTAAATAAGGCTTTTAAAAGGTTACTGCAAATCATACTAATTTTCGGCCATAATAAATATTACTTGTTTTTTATATCAACTTCGCATCTTTTTTTTAAATAAGGCTTTTCAAAGGTTACTCCAAATCATACTAACTTTCGGCCACATTAAATATTACTCGTTTTTTATATCGATTTTGCATCGTTTTCGTTTAAATAAGGCTTTTCAAAGGTTACTGCAAATCATACTTACTTTCGGCCACATTAAACATTACTTGTTTTTATATCGATTTTGCATCGTTTTTGTTTAAATAAGGCCTTTCAAAGGTTCATGCATATCATACTAACTTTCGGCCAAAATAAATATTGTTTGTTTTTTATATCAACTTCGCATCTTTTTTTTAAATAAGGCCTTTCAAAGGTTACTGGAAATCATACTAACTTTCAGCCACAATAAATATTACTTGTTTTTATATCGATTTTGCATTTTTTAAATCAGGCTTTTAAAAGGTTACTGCTAATCATACTAACTTTCGGCCACATTAAATATTTCTTGTTTTTTATATATACTTTAAATTTTTTTCTTTTAAATATGGATTTTCAAAGGTTACTGAAAATAAAAATAAATTTCAGCCAAAATAAATATTACTTGTTTTTATATCGATTTTGCATCGTTTTTGTTTAAATCAGGTTTTTCAAAGGTTACTGCAAATTACACTAACTTTTGGCCACAATAAATATTACTTGTTTTTTTACATCGATTTTGCATCGTTTTTGTTTAAATAAAGCTTTTCAGAGGTTACTGCAAACCAAACTAACTTTCGGCCCCAATGAATATTACTTGTTTTTTATATCGATTTTGCATCGTTTTCGTTTAAATAACGCTTTTCAAAGGTTACTGCACATCATACTAATCTACAACCAAAATTAACCTTACTTGTTTTTATTTTAAGTTTTCATTGTTTTCTTTGAAATCAGGACTTTAAGAGGCTATTGCATACTGAAATTACTTTTAACCTCATTAAATATTACTTGTTTTTTCTATCGACTTCGCATCTTTTTTTTAAATTAAGGCTTTTCAAAGGTTACTGCAAATCATACTTATTTTCGGCCACAATAAATATTACTTGTTTTTTATACATCGATTTTGCATCGTTTTCGTTTAAATAACGATTTTCAAAGGTTATTGCACACCTTAATAACCTTCGGCCAAAATTAATATTACTTGTTTTTTATTTCAATTTTGAACTGTTTTCTTTTAAATAAGGATTTTAATAGTTTAATGAATATCATACTAACTTTTTGCATTAATAAATATTACTTGTTTTTTATATAAAATTCGCATCTTTTTTTTAATTATGGCCTTTCAAAGGTTACTGCAAATCTTACTAACTTTCGGCCACAATAAATATTACTTGTTTTTTTTTACATCGATTTTGCATCGTTTTCGTTTAAATAAGGCTTTTCAAAGGTTACTGCAAATCATACTTACTTTTGACCACATTAAATATTACTTGTTTTTTATATCGATTTTGCATCGTTTTTTTTTAAATCAGGCTTTTCAAAGGTTCTTGCAAGTTATACTAACTTTTGGCCTCAATAAAAATTACTTGTTTTTTATATGAACTTCGCATCTTTTTTTTAAAATAAGGCCTTTTAAAGGTTACTCCAAATCATAATAACTTTCAGCCACAATAAATATTACGTGTTTTTTATATCGATTTTGCAATGTTTTTTTTTAATTCAGGCTTTTCAAAGGTTACTGTAAATTATACTAACTTTCGGCCAAAATAAATATTACTTGTTTTTTATATCAACTTCACATCTTTTTTTTTAAATAAGGCCTTTCAAAAGTTACTCCAAATCATACTAACTTTCGGCCACATTAAATATTACTTGTTTTTTATATCGATTTTGCATCGTTTTCGTTTAAATGAGGTTTTTCAAAGGTTACTGCAAATCATACTAACCTTCGGCCACAATAAATATTACTTGTTTTTTTACATAGATTTTGCATCGTTTTTGTTTAAATAAGGATTTTCAGAGGTTACTGCAAATAATACTGACTTTCGGCCACATTAAATATTACTAGATTTTCGTATCGACTTTGAATCGTATTCGTTTAAATAAGGCTGTTCAAAGGCTACTGCAAATCATAATAACTTTTAACCAAATTAAAGATTACTTGTTTTTTATATCAATTTTGCATCGTTTTCGTTGAAATAAGGCTTTTCAAAGGTTACTGCAAATCATAATTACTTTCGGCCACATTAAATATTACTTGTTTTTTATATCAACTTCACATCTTTTTTTTAAATAATGCCTTTCAAAAGTTACTGCAAATCATACTAACTTTCAGCCACAATAAATATTGCTTGTTTTTTATATTGATTTTGCATTTTTCTTTTTTTAAATCAGGCTTTTCAATGGTTACTGCAAATCATACTAACTTTCGGCCAAAATAAATATTACTTGTTTTTTTTATCGACTTGGCATCGTATTCTTTTGAATAAGGCTTTTAAAAGGTTACTGAAAATCACAATAAATTTCAGCCAAAAAAAATATTAATTGTTTTTTTTTTATTGAGTTTTCATCGTTTTTTTTAAATAAGGTTTTTCAAATGCTACTGAATATCATACTAAATTTCGGCCCAAATAAATATGACTTGTTTTTTCTAACTACTCTCATAGTTCATTTTTAAAAAAGGCTTTTCAAATGTTACTTCAAATCATAATAAATTTCAGCCACAATAAATATTACTCGTTTATTACATATATTTTGCATCGTTTTCTTTTAAATGAGGCTTTTTAAAGGTTACTGCAAACCACACTAACTTTTGGCCACAATAAATATTACTTGTTTTTTTACATCAATTTTGCAACGTTTTCGTTGAAATAAGGCTTTTCAAAGGTTACTGCAAATCGTAATAACTTTCGGCCACAATAAATATTACTTGTTTTTTATATCAACTTCACATCTTTTTTTTTTAAATAAGGCCTTTCAAAAGTTACTGCAAATCACACTAACTTTAAGCCACAATAAATATTGCTTGTGTTTTATATCGATTTTGCATTTTTCTTTTTTTAAATCAGGCTTTTCGATGCTTACTGAATGCGATACTAACTTTTGACCACATTAAATATGACTTGTTTTTTCTATCGAGTCGAATCGTTTACGTTTGAACTGTGCTTTTCAAAGGTTACGGCAAATAACAATAATTTTCTGCCACAAGAAATATTACTTGTTTTTTATATCGATTTTACATCGTTTTTGTTTAAATAAGGCTTTTCAAAGGTTTTTGCAAGTCATACTAACTTTTGGCCACAATAAATATTACTAGCTTTTTATATCGACTTGCATCGTTTATGTTTAACTAAGGCTTTTCGAAGGTTACTGCAAACCATACTAACTTTAAGCCACAATAAATATTACTTGTTTCTTATATCAACTTCACATCTTTTTTTTTAAATAATGCTTTTCAAAGGTTACTGCAAATCATACTAATTTTAGACCACAATAAATATTGCTTGTGTTTTATATTGATTTTGAATTTTCCTTTTTTTAAATAAGTCTTTTCGATGGTTACTCCAAATCATACTAATTTTCGGCCACAATAAATATTACTTGTTTTTATATCAACTTCGCATATTTTTTTTAAATAAGGCTTTTCAAAGGTTACTCCAAATCATACTAACTTTCGGCCACAATAAATATTACTTGTTTTTATATCAACTTCGCATCTTTTTTTTAAATAAGGCCTTTCAAAGGTTCCTGCAAATCATACTAACTTTCAGCCACAATAAATATTTCCTGTTTTTTTATATCGATTTTGCATCGTTTTCGTTTAAATAAGGCTTTTCAAAGGTTAGTGCAAATCATACTTATTTTCGGCCACAATAAATATTACTTGTTTTTTATATCGATTTTGCATCGTTTTCGTTTAAATAAGGCTTTTCAAAGGTTACTGCAAATCATACTAACTTTTGACCAAATTAAATATTACTTGTTTTTTATATCGATTTTGCATCGTTTTTTTTTAAATAAGGCCTTTCAAAAGTTACTGCAAATCATACTAACTTTCGGCCACAATAAATATTACTTGTTTTTATATAAACTTCGCATCTTTTTTTTAAATAAGGCTTTTCAAATGCTACTCCAAATCTTACTAACTTTCGGCCACAATAAATATTACTTGTTTTTATATCAACTTCGCATCTTTTTTTTAAATAAGGCTTTTCAAAAGTTACTGCAAATCATACTAATTTTAGGCCACAATAAATATTACTTGTTTTTTATATTGACTTCGCATCTTTTTTCTTAAATAAGGCTTTTCAAAGGTTACTCCAAATTATACTAATTTGCGGCCACAATAAATATTACTTGTTTTTATATCAACTTCGCATCTTTTTTTTAAAATAAGGCCTTTCAAAAGTTCCTGGAAATCATACTAACTTTAAGCCACAATAAATATTGCTTGTTTTTTATATTGATTTTGAATTTTTTTTTTTTTAAATAAGGCTTTTCGAAGGTTACTCCAAATCATACTAAATTTCGGCCACAATAAATATTACTTGTTTTTTCTATCGATTTTGCATTGATTTCGTTTAAATAAGGCTTTTCAAAGGTTACTGCAAATCATACTAACTTTCGGCCACAATAAATATTACTTGTTTTTTATATCGATTTTACATCGTTTTTGTTTAAATAAGGCTTTTCAAAGGTTACTGCAAATCATACTAACTTTCGGCCACAAAAAATATTACTTGTTTTTTATATCTATTTTGCATCGCTTTTTTTTCAAATCAGGCTTTTCAAAGGCTACTTCAAATTATACTAACTTTTGGCCTCAATAAATATTGATTGTTTTTTATATCAACTTCGCATCTTTTTTTTTAAATAAGGCTTTTCAAAGGTTACTGCAAATCATACTAACTTTCGGCCACAATAAATATTACTTGTTTTTTATATTGATTTTGCATTTTTTTTTTAAATAAGGCTTTTCAAAGGTTACTGCAAATCGTCCAAAACAATAACACATAGTAGAAATATTTTCAAACAAATTTATTTAATATACTTATTTTGTGATAAGGAGCACAAGTATAAAGGCCTATGACAAGAAAAAGGAAAAATAATGACGGCGGAAGGAAAACGTACAAATAAAATGTTCCTGCGGACTACTGCATGCCAAATAAATAAATAGTAATCACATAAATAAAAATATAAGCCTAGATGTGCTACCATAAACTCTATTAATAAGAGACAGTTAAATAAAACAACTAAATTCGAATAATGTAAATTCGAATAATGTACAACTAAATTCGAATTGCCTATAATGTACCATATTAATATTTAATAAATAAATAAAAAAAATATAAATATCTATCCATAACCTGAATTAATAGATAAAAAAGATAAATAAATAAAAAAGATAAATAAATAAAAGGTAGAGTAATAAATAAATAAAGAAAATAAATAAAAAAGATAAATATTGGTGTCATAGCATAAACTGAATTAACAATTAATAAATCGATAACGAAGATAATGTAAAAGTAATCATTTTTCAGAATAAATATTACACTCTTATTTTTGCATTGGAGATCTTATCCCGATTCCCCAAAAAACCGAACTCAAAATTTTGTTAATTTCGACCTATTAAGATTGCAACTTCCTTTTGCAAAGTCTTCGAGCTTCTTTTCCGATCTGAACATAAACAAAGATGCTACACTCCACCTCACTAGTTCAGGCTCAAGCGAAGAACAGGTTGTAAGGATGCCCTCACAGTTGTAGACAATGCACTAATTGATGCCCAATCCTCAGTAGAATGTCCCGTTCCCACTAGTCATTATATCAGACTCGCGTTTGATTCCCTCATCAGAGTGAACGTCGACTAAATTCCTCGGTGACTCACTGTTTTCGAGATATGTAGGCTACTTTCGATTATGAATTCTCCTGAAACTACCTCCAGATAAAAATATGCCCCCTGTTCCATGTAGGAAACTCATTTCTGTTTTGAAAGGTGCACGTCAGGGAGCAGTTTCTTCTTCTAATCTTTTCAATGATTGTGTGGTGGATGCCCAAGTCTAGTGCCCAACATCTCTGATTATATCTTCATTGAATTTGTCTCTAGTTTTCTATGCAGACGACGTTTAAATCTCAGCCGAACCGAAGAATGAATGAGATTTTTTTCACACTTCACCATCTTAAATTTGACCTTTATTTCAATCCTGATAAGTCAGAAATAATGTTTTATAACTGGAAAGGCGAGCCACCGTTCTTTATAGCGCTTGGCGATGTCACTATTAGAGCCGTTGACCACCTCATTTATCTAGGTCTTCCTGTTGGTTCCTCGCAATGCCACACCTGATCCCTGCTCCTAGACCATTTCGCACCAGTTCTGATGCATCGATTGTGTCATCAAAAATTCGATTCAACCACTCACATCTTATAGGGATATATTACCCCGTTTTGGAATCTGTTTGCTAGAACTGGTTGTCGGAAAGTCCGGTCAATTTTCTTTCAGTTCGCTAAGTATTTGCTTCGCTTACCACCTTGGCATCAGAATTCTGCATTGATTAGAAAATCTAAAATCACTCACCCTGATCTTGCAGTTTCTAAATTAATTCCCGAGCATAACCGAAAATCCAATTCTTCAAAGAAAGATTGGTATCCTGCTCTAATTCACTAGTATTTAGTATTTTTTTTTTATGTCTGTGTCATGACCATATTAACTGCAATAATATTTAAATTTGATCCAAATTCATGTCTTATTTTTATAGTTAGGTATTTTTATAGTTGTATTTTTATAGTATTTTTATAGTTATTTTTATAGTTGTCGTTGCTATGATAAGACTTAGTGCAGTAATTGGTTCCTTGTTCATGTACTTTTTGTTTTGTTTGTTTTCTTCTTTTCATTTTCCTCTACACCGTCGTATCATCCTATGTGAATGATGTATGTTCAATGAATAAATAAATATACTATTATTGTAACTGTTAAAAATTCGCTGCAGCACCAAGTGGTCTGAGGCTAAAAGAGAGGCACAAGCTCTTCCATATCATCCCTATCTGTTCAAAGTTTCACTGTTTACCCCTCAGCTGTATTTCTAATTTCCTTCAAATGATTTTTAATGACCTGTTCCTACCGCAGCTGGAGACAACCTGTTTTCAGTTTGTCTCAGAGGGATAGCCAGTAGAACAATCTTTGGAAATCTGTCACCCTCCGTCTGTAAAATGGTCGTTAGAAAGTGGAATTAAACCACATTTTTGTGCTGTCAAGTGTTTACTATTGGCTGCACAGATGCTATGATAATAACTATTTACTATATGGTCAGTCGAACAAGTATCTAATACTAATCTTAAATTTCCTTCTCCTTAAATTTTTAATTTCCTTAAATTTTCCTTTGGAAAAATATTGAACAATTTATTAAACATCTATTGAACAATTCTTCTTAAGCGTTTCAAAGTCCTCGTGTGTCAGAACCAATGTCCTTAAAGAAGCTCCAAATTTTCTAATCCTGGTTCGCCAATTTTTCTCTTTATTATTCTGAGCTTGATCCGACTCCAAAAAAACATATGCCTTGGATTTTTTACTTTTTACACCTTCTCTGCAGCCACCATCTTTATATATGATTGCGATGGTGATTGAAACTATCTTTTTAACCGGTTCTCTCTTTACGGAACATCACCGCTTCGTCCGTATTTGATTCTCCTCCCTGACGAAACAATTCGTTTTTGCTTTCTCCCTACATTCCTGGTTATAGAACCTTGCAAAGGGCGTATGATGTTAGACATGCTTTTATTTGTTACATTTATTGCCGCTATTGTTGAATACATCTATCTATATTTCTATTGATCTAAGTAGATTCGTAGTCTAATTGACTTAGTCTCTTTTTCGAATTTAAATTCGAATAAAGTTTTCAAATAAACTTTCAAATCTATCCTTGCACCCTGAACTCTTAAAACCTCAAAAAATGCATTCCTTTTGCCGACATTCTATCTAGGACACCCAAGTCCTCTGTATAACCCAAATCGAGGCAATGGGGTTCTTGAGACGAACTCCATCAACATTTCAGTGCGTATAAACAACAATAGGACACAATTCTGCCTAACTTCTGATTCAACGCCAAATCAACTAATGACGCTACTGCCTATTTTGACCACAGGAATCTCCTGGGTGTCACACTCATTCAAGATTATGGGGGATAGTGATAACATATGATGGAATTAAAATAATGTTCTAGTATCTTCCAAAAATACCTATGTAGGAAAATTTGAAAATATACAGGCTTCTATTCTGTTATACCAAAATGACTCGTCTAATTTTTCAGAAAAACATCACAAAGGTTTCATTTAATTTCTAAAATTAACAGAAACTTGCTAAGAGCCTAGCCTTGCTAATATTCATTCTAATAGGCTATCATGCCCCATAAGAAGACCAAAATAACACAGTAATACCTTCAAGGAATACCTAAATAGGGATAGATTTTCACTTACTTCCCCAAATTCATTCTCATAATCCTTTAACAATACGTAAGTGAAATTGGATTGATGTATTTACGTTAGCAAAATTTGAGAGTCAATAATTCTAATGACTGTCTGGATTATAGAGGGTAGAAACGAGGCCATATCGAGGGGAGAGGGTAGCCAGTCTGGTCAAAATCCTACATTTCCCTACATTCCTACTACATTTCTCGGCACTTGTTATTCAAACTATAAAAAAATTGTTTTTTACCTCCCCCCCCCCAAAAAAAAAACATTATTATTGTGTACATCCCTGGATAAGGATCCTAGATAATTTTTCCAAAATAATTCAATAATACCTCCCGAAAATGACGAGACGGGAATCTTAAAAACAAAAAATAGGTTTCTACTCTCTTCGTCTTAGTTGATTCACACAATTATTTGCAAAGATATCACTGAATTTCATTTAATATTAATAATTTTTACATTAACGAAAATACGCTGGTCAACTATCCAAATAAATATAAGAAAATATTGACTATATTTGAATCTGCTATGCAGAGCAACTGAGGAGCTATTGGTTCTTAAATAGGTCTGACATTATTTCTCAAACTCTATACTTAACTTTTATAGTTAGATCAGTGGTGTTTGTAGTGCTTATAGAAGTAAGGATAAGATGGCTAAAGCACGCTCTGCCAATGAAACATGACAGATTTCCAAAGATTCTCCCTTTCGGCCAACCGTCTTTACTCGAATGAAAAGCGGGGGGTCTCCACATGGGCTAGGAGGATGTCATAAGGAAAGATTTAAGGAAAATCGGAACTTCTTGGAAGGGTGTAAAGAGGGAGACTTTGAATAGATTGCGATGGATGCTGAGCATAGGCAGCTGTATTTGCCTCAGGCGACTTGGTGTTGCAATGAATTGTTAGTGGTAGTAGTATTAGTAGTGGTAGTAATAGTAGCACTTATACATTGCCCATTAAACTGCTGGTTAATGACGGATACTATTCCTTTTTTATAAAATGGTCTTTCTCATATCTTTGAGTTATAAGCATTCCAAGAATAATTTTTAATCCAAGTTAGCTGGTTTCAAGAGTTAATTCCGAGCAAAGACCTATTTTCAAGAACTCTTAGCTCCTTAAAAATGTATAATCGAAGTTAAACACTCTTGTGAGTTAGATACCAAAATCTGCAATTTTTATAAATTATTTGTTATCTTTCGAGGCTGGTGACAGAGAGGAGCTGTGCTTTGTAATGGAGATTAGCTTTCTCTTTTTGAGCTTTTAATGATCAAAGAATTAATTTATTTCCAAGACTTAGTAGTTTCCTAGATTTGCTCTGATTAACCCTTGAATCCTCAAGAAATGTATGATTACTCTTTTGTTTAAAAGTTAAACGCTCTTTCAAGTTAGATATTTAAATCAGCAGTAGCCTCATACTTAAACATTACATGATATCTTTCTGGCTGGCGAAGGAAATTAATCTAGTCTTATACTAGAGATCCACAGTTTTTTTTGCGTTGGAAATTATTTTAAGTGCTAGTTTTCTTGAAAGAGTCAGTTTTTACCAAAGAGTACTTCAAATAGCCCTTTACTTCCTCAGAAGTATAAAGTTTACCTGTTAGCTTAAAAGTTAAATAATTTTGCAAAAGATATATGTGAATCATCAATGCTTATGTGTTTGCTCTTATCCTTCAGGTAGGCGACAAAAAAAGATTCCTTTTTATAATTGAAATTTCTGTTTTAATTGTTGAATTTTCACTGTTCCAGGACTTAATTTTAATCGTTGAGTGATTTTGTTCCTAAGGTTAATCATGTTCCAAGAATTAGCGTGTTCAAATCGAAAAGTGCAAACAATTTTTCAATACTGAAGTTCTATCAAAGTTTTGAATCACCGTTCAGGGTCTGCTCAAAACCAGGTAGCGAGTAGTTGGAAATGAAAGAATCGAAACACGTTAGGAATTACAAATTGTATGTGCTACAAATTTGTCAAATCATGCTTCTTATATTTCAAAAGACAGATATTTTTTTACTGGTTGAAACAAGGCGAAGACATGGCGTTATGGAATATTTCCTAATTTGACTTCTTTTTATTAGTTTCCTTTCTAATCGTTCACAAAGAATAAAAATATCATGTTAGGCATCTCAAGCCTTGATTCAGACGTTTTGATTCAGAGGAAAGCTGCACTTTCTTAAGTTGTTTGGTGGTGCATGTTTTTAGCTTATTTTTTGCTGATTTTTTTTTCTTTTTTTTTCTTTTTAAGTTTTGGATCCGCTACTACCAAAAACGCGTAACTGTATCAAGCAGTCTTTTTCGTTAAAAATTGAACTTTGATTTTTCCTAATTTTTCAAAAATATATATGGCTGCGTAAGTCCCCAGGGAACCAGTGACAGCAACCAGATTTCATTTCATAGTCTTTTGTATATTAATCACACCTGCTGACGGAAGGAGGTCCCAAGAGCTTGGTAGAAAGGCCCCCTTGGAAATAAATGGGCAAAAATATCCTTTAATAGTATGTGGATCCGCCAGGAAAAATACTATGATATGAAAAATATGTATTTTAACGTCAATCCTGGCGTTTCAGGAAAGACGGGGTGTAACCCATGTTCCCCTAGAGATAGGCAACTGCAACCATTATTCTTCTTCTTTTTTTTTGTGCACAGACGTTCAAGTGCCTGGGTAAACAGAGGTTCAGGGACAAGCAATGTCACTAGGGTTCAACGGCGTAAAAACGTTGTGAATAGTCTCTTTGATATTCACGTGTGTAAATTGTCTTGCTCACATTCTTGTGTGCGTAGTATAGCACAAAACCACAAAAAGACATACAGGGACGGTTACAGAATCAATTTCGGGAGGTGGCCCAGCAAAGCTTGCTTTCCCTCGTTGGTATTTCAGCCCCTCCACCACTATAATTGATATAAGACTCAACGTTAGGAGGGTAAGTGCTACTAAAACTATCCCCTGGATCGGTCCCAGAAACCGTGCACTTTTGTGCGTAGTTATAAGAAAGGGCTGTCAACCTTCAAAACTGTATACACCATGTGGAGTGCCACGCATGGTGAAAGCGCCCGATGCGCAGTGTGAAGAGACAGTATGGCGGAAATTTGCGAAGCGTGGTGGAACAACTGGCACTCCAAGATGAACACAGGGTGATTGAGAATGAGTAAAGCGTTGAATTAAAACTGAATAAATCTGTGGCCGAATTCTGACCTCTACGAATATATGCCCTATAGCTACTGCCCAGCCTTTTTTTATTAGTTTCCATTCTAATCGTTCACAAAGAATAAAAATATCAGGTTAGGCATCTCAAGCCTTGATTCAGACGTTTTGATTCAGAGGAAAGCTGCACTTTCTTAAGTTGTTTGGTAGTGCATGTTTTTAGCTTACTTTTTGCTGATTTTTTTTTTTTTAAGTTTTGGATCCGCTACTACCAAGAAACGCGTAACTGTATCAAGGGGTCTTTTTGTTGAAAATTATTATGTTTTTTATTTCCTTTTAAGAGTAAAAGGTTTTTTAAAGAAGAACTGTGACTATTAGAATCGAAGGGCTGTAGGGCATGAAGGCAAGGACGTATCCAGGGTGGGTGGGCTTTAGGGGGTTTGTGGGAGGATCTTTCCGTGAAGGTTTTCATGGGGAAATGGTCATTACTATGAAGGGGGCGCCGGATTTCCCAGAATTATTTAAAAAAAGATCAGAAATTAAATAAGAAAAAGTTTTTCAACTGAAAGTAAGGAGCAACATTTAGGAGAGGCTAAATAAAGAGATAACTCCCCATTTCACGTAATTTTACCCATTTAAAGAATAATAATTTTACCTATTAGGGGAATGGCGGAGACAGGACGCCCCTGGACGCACTTCAGAATCACCGTCCCTGGTTATAAGCCTGGGGGGAGAGGGTAGTGGCGCTTACAGTACACAGATTCATGTCAATTTTAACTACTAATGCATGGGGGCTTCAAAAAGGACTGCACCAAATTGACGAGTATTAATGTAGTTTAGTTCTGGAACATATTCTAGACAAAAGAATAAATAAGGCAAAGCTTTTAAACTATCCATTAAAACTACAAACTAGATGTCAGAGCGGCATTTAATACTATTTAGGATTGATGGCTCCTGGCAAATTACAATTTTGCTTTAAAAGTTAAATCAGTTTCAAAAGATCTACACTCTAGTCTATTGGTATACCGCATTTGTTAGATGCGGTGTGCCAAAACAGTATATTTTAGGCTCCCACTTTTCTAGTGTATGTTCTAGTAATATTTTCTAGTAATAATCTTCATTAAATTAATCTGATTTCTTTATCATTGTAATGTTTTAAGAGTTAATTTTTTTTGATAAGTTAGTTTTTTTGAAGAGTTGGCTACGAAAAATATTCTTAGACTTGTTGAAAAACTGTACAGACATGGTGCTTATGAAAGATTTCCTAGTTTGATTGATAGTTTACTTTTCGAACATTCACAAAGAATAAACTATCTGATTCAAAACTTAACTATTGCTTACTAGAAATACTCACTATTGCTCAATAACCATTGCTCACTATTTTTCAATAGTTAAATCAGAGCAAAGCCTTTGAACCACCTTTCGGATTTTTCGTTCAAAACAGGATTTTCAGTTGTTGCAAAATGAAAAATTGATAATTCTTCAAATAGAAATCATATATGCTGCAAACCCTTCAATATTTTCTTCTAAATCATTTCAAGAAAAATATTTGACATGATCATTGGCTGACAACAGAACCAGTGAAGGTAACTAATAAGAGCAATGTTTGACATAATTATATAGGGTGCAATTCACTGTTTTCCTGGATGTTTTTTTCTATTATTTAGCTTCTGTTCACTATTATTGTCAATAATAATGTGATAGATTTAGCGTTGTAACTAGTAAAATCGGTCACGGTAAAATTGAGTATTCTATGTATTTTACCGTAATTTTAAGGACCCCCGTAAAATTGATATTTTACAATGTCACGTAATTTACCTCTTTTACGTATTTTACCTATATTTTACGTATTTTACCGGTATTTTATGTATTTTACCGGTATTTTACATATTTTCCTGACATATTTTACATGGGCTTGCAATTTTCCGAGCACAAAACTGCGAAGAGGCTGGCAGCAACAGGCTTGGATATGATTTTGTTTTTTATATAGCTGTATTACCAAGTTTAAAAGGTTCTCTGTCTGACTTCAGTCTCTTGTGATCAGAACGACAGAGTATATTATAGTACAGGTACTTATAATTTTGAAATGGTGGAACAGTATGTAGTTCTGTGAGCTGTTAAAGACAGAAAGGGCTACAAGCAGATTTGACATATGACAAACAAGAAAAAAATTAAACAGCCGAGAAATACAAGGGTAATGTCAGCCAGTGGACAGAAAAGAAGTGAAAATGATACTAGCAGATATTTTGCCTGGGACTTCCGCCCAACCGTCTTCATTGCGCCAAAAAAAAGGATAACTTACCTTTTGAAGTAACTGTTAACAGAGCAGAATAAAGACTGAATCAAACAGACAAAGCCATAATAAATTAAATACTATTCACCAATTATATTGGGCAAGAATTCTCTACTTAGAGATTGACTTAGGTCCTCTACTGGCCTAATTTTCATTAAAAGTGCGTTCAGATGATCTTAATTTAAACTGAAGAATTTTTTTTTATTTTAATCCTTTAATTTTAAGGTAGTGTAAATTGGGTTTTATAGGGATAACTCTAGTTTCTCTATTTAAAGCAAGGTCTCTATTTACGGATTTTTAATTTTAATCGCCTTCCTAAAAGAATGTAAGAAGCCTTTTGCTTCAGACATTAAAATTACCTGGCCACAAAGAACTAAATGATCTGGATTTTTAACTATGTGGTGGGCCAAAGCAAAATCAATATCCTCATTTTATTTTAATTTTCACATCCCAGAGAAATCTTGTGTTCATGCCGTCGTTCTTCAGGAGCCGACAATTACCCTTTCCCCCGGAAAATACCCCTGTGAAGAATTCTTCCTTCCCCCGAAGAAATCCCCCATATCCCCCTGAATAATTCCAGATCATCGTTAGAAGGGAAATTCAAATTTCTACTCTCCTGTTCAAGTCAGAGGAAATCGTGAAGCATTAGCTATAGTAAAGAACCATAAGGGCTCAAAATATTATTATTTATTTATTTATTTTTTTCCCAGAGGCTTTTCATGTGGAAGGGGTGGTCGATAAATTTTGGAAAAGGCTCAGTCCTCAAAAGGTCTTGGAAATCGAAAGTTCCAGTGTCCTTTTCGAAGATTTAGCTTGCTTTTCAACCAATTGCTACCGAATGTATTGTTACTGACTACGGTGTCTTTAAGAAATTCTTATTCCATTTTAACAAGCCTTGTGTTTCAGCCGTTGATTTGAAACAGTCTTCGGAAAAATGCAGAATTAGTTGTAAGGGAGAGACGAGGGGATGCTGGAGGTATAAATGTATATATAGGGCCGTATCCAGGAAATTTGTTTAGGGGGGGGAGGGCTTCAGAACAGGCACATTCATCTGAATTAGAATCTGAGTCTGAAGGAAAGGAGTTAGATTTGCCAGTAGATTCTGTTGAAAAAGATCTTAATGACTGAATGTGCTGCTATTATGATCCAGTGGTTAGTTAATCAAAGTCATCAAAGGGTTACAAACCGCTTTTTTACTTGTATTCGGTGCTTTGATAAATAAATGAAAAATAACATGTAAATGATATGAGAAATGTGGCTGAATGCGGACATTTAAATGTGCAAGGCTGTTAGGGTAACATTTCTTATTTTTAACTATAGAAAGGAATTGCTAATACGATTTTACTCCCAGATAATTTTTTTTTTTTTGCCTGATCCGAAATCAGGCACTGCCCAAGCGCTGAGGTATTACCCTAGGCAAAAGATTACTAAAGTGATAAACTGATAAATTAGATTATTAATTTAATCGACGAAACTCAAAATGAAGGAGTATTACATTTTTTATGCCCAGATAATCAGAATAATCAAAATATTTCATTAAAATCTGAAAGTAATGCTTAAAAAGAAATCCTCAACTGGTCTTATAGCTACAGGACAACTGTAAAACACCGATTTTACACTATACTTCCTAGGGAGTACTATATTTTAGCAATTTTACCTTATTTCACCAACTTTAGTTATCGAGTATTTATTTTACGGTAATTTTACAATACTATAGTAATATACGATGCTTAATTTTGTCCGATGTGTGGAGGTTTAGATGAGAGCGTGTATCACTTGATGTGTGAATGTGAGGAGCTGAGTGATTAGAGACTTGAAGGGTTTTGTAGGGGGGATTATGATTTTGATTGGTTGGTGAAAATGTGTGCGGATAAGTGTTTTATGGGTATCAGAAGCTTGGCATGGTTGCTTCGTATCGCGATGAATCATAGAAGTAGATTTTTGTAGGATTAGGTTAGGATTTGTGCAATTTCTTTGTAATGGTTCTTTGTTTATATTTTTTGCCATGACCTATGAGCTTTTAGCGCAAATAAATTCTATTCTATTCTTTTTGGACTACATGGCTTTTTAACAAAGGATTAACGAATCGCCACCAGAACAGAGAAACTCAATTATTAAAAACCTTGAGACCAGCGACCACCCAGTGGTATATTACGGTGAGAATTTTGTCCTTAACTACATCTAGCCTATATAGACGATCCTAATTACCAAAGTTCACTATTAGGGTCCAAATCAAGCGTGTACCAAATCTTGTCAAACAAATTGTGTCTCATAAAGACAATGGGGAATGACGCAAAGACAAGAGGTTTCTTTCAAGAAAACAACTCAGATATAATCTCCAGAAAACATTGACAGTTTTGGTTAATTGCTCTACACTTTCCAATGGACTGTAAAGCATGCAAAGTCTTTGAGGATTTGCTGGAAAACTGTTAACGAAATTATAAAGTGTGGGATGGAGAAGTTTTTTTTTTCAGGGATTTTTGTCATAAATGTTAACCTTGTTATTGCGTTTTTAGTAGCAGCTTTAGTGGTTAGATGTTATACTGGTTGGAAACAATTTTTAATCTGAGATAAATTTTTGTATTTGTAGGACGACCCGTTTTCTGCTCTGGATCCTCAGGTTGCACAGAAGATCTTAAATGAAGGACTGATAAACCTTTTAATTAGACGAGGAAAAACTGTGATTCTGGCAACAAGTAACACAACACTTGCGCAGAATGCTCATCAGGTTAATAGTCTCGTTTTCGTTTGCATCGATTAATGATGAAAATAGGGGGGGGGGAATCAGCATAATGTGTCAGATTATAATCAACTTGCAAACATATGATGATGATAGTATTGTAATACGTATAATGGGGGATTAGTCTGTTATGGTCTACACTATAGAATAACCATAGAGTAAGTATTGAAATCAAAAATAGATATTAAATGTTTTCACTTTCCTAACTTAAATAAATCCAGATTATTAATACTTCATGGAATAGATATTAGTACTTGTATGTTATACTGTCAATTCACATTCATTTGTTTTATTTTCAGTAGAGTGCAATTTATGTTCTGGTCTTCAGAAGGTAGGGGGGAGGGGCAGTACTCATGGTTAATTTCTGCTCGTCTTAAGTGTGAATCACTTATTTATTTTAATTTCTGTTTGTTTTAATTTTCATTTAATTATTGATGGTGATTTGTGGTAGTTTTACGCTTGGAATATTATTTGACTTTATTTTTGCTCATTTTTGGTTTAATGTAGCTCTTTACTTTTCTTTGAAAAACTTGTTTTGTGGAGAAGGTTTTTTTAAAATAATCCCCATAAAAAGCTGATTCTTTGATTTAATGTTATCAATATTTAGGTTCTCATTCTTTTGTTATTGATTAGTATCGCTATTTGCTTACCATTCGTTACTATGAAGAATTTGATTTTTTTAGATTTTCTTTTAAATATATAAAATAATATTTTATATCTTTCGTGTCTTTTTTCTATAAGAATCAATAGTTCGGTTTGCTATTTGTATGTTACATACACGCTTTTGTAGTCAATTTTTAACTACATACACTCTTTTGAAAATCTCGACAAAAATAGTATTTAATTTAGTTTTATACCTTCTCAAGTTGACCCGAAAAATAAAACTTATTACCATTCCCAAGAAATTATATTTGCGCTCTTTGACAACCTGGATACACTTATACTCTTTAGAATTTGTTAAACTATAAGAGCAGAAGTAGTAATAGTGGTAGCTCTGAAAGTTTGAATTGAATACCGTCAACCATTCTTGGGATCTTGCTGAGATGTCTTACTGGCAACCAGCATGCACACAGTTTCTGTTTTAAAGCAACATACACAGTTAATTTAGTCTTAACGCAACATGTAGTTTTAAAGTACAATGGGCGAATTGCATAACTGTAGGGGTTTGCAATATCCAATATCTCTAGAGACATAGTTACTGGATCGTTCAACTATGCTGAACACCAAGGCTATCTCAAAATTTTGATTGGGTGTGTTTGGAAGATAAAGTGGCTTGGGAGGAGGTCTGCTTGCCGTCCAATCACATTTAACTCTTATAAAAGGCACTAGAACGTTTATCTTCCAAGCGGTATAGCTCCTTTAAAAATTTTTATTTTATTGTTATCGATGATAGCGCTATGCGGCATATGATATTGCTTATATGTTCTTTTGGGAGCATACATGCATACAGTTTTTTCGTTTCATCGAAACTCCAGCTTAACGTTCCATAAAAGTTTCACTTTAATACCAATAGCGTCATAAGTTACAGGAGTCGAAGTAGTAATATTAAGAGTATGCACATAGTAACTTCTGGCTAGTTCAAAATCAACCACAACTTACCCTGAAAGGTTCAACTTAATGTAACTTCAACTTAAACTTATGTAAACATAATGTAAACTTCAACTTAATGAAAGGTTCAATTTAATAATGTAAGCCGTTCTTGAGATATTTCTGCGTCATCCTTTTGACGTGCTCATAGTTCTTATTGATTTCTTTGAACATCAACTTAAATATACCTTGCAATTTTCACCTTGATACACTTAGCTTGCGTAGTAGTAATATATGTAGTATTCATAGTAGCATTAGTAGCAGCATGCACACAGTACGTTTAGTTTTCTTCAATATTCCCCTCAACACATGCTGAAAGTTTGAACTTAATAAAGAATAGAATAGTTTTATTCATACAAGCAATCATAGTTTAGAATCAAAATTTCAACTAAATGGCACTAGTACTTACAATGAAAGCAAGAAAAACACGAGACTATAACTTATTGAACACTGACATGTAAAAAGGAACTAACGAATTGGCAAAACGGTTTGTTCCTGGAGTAGGCGATTGCAGTCTCACTTTTTTAGCTGACCTTGTGGTTATTTTATTCCTCATAACTGGCGGTAGAATCTCTTTATGCTCTTCAATGTTAAGAAGAAATTGGGCATAATTGCAGATCAAAACCAAACAACATCCGTGAAGGGACGGTAGTCGTAGGACAGATAATACCGATTCATAACTTGCATATGCTCCTGAAAGAATAACTCTAAAGGCTCTTTTTTTGTAGTGAATCAAGTTAATCGCTTAGGCAACTTCTGTTGTTGACTTAAGGGCCCCATACACGGCAAGCATACTCGAGAGTTGGTCGGATATATGTAAGGTAAGCCGTCTTAAGCCAGGACACAGAAAAACCGAAACAACGTAGTAAGATAAGGGTACGCATCGCACGATTTGCCTTTATTATGATTGTATCAACATGAGTACTAAACGAGTCAACGGTAAATATGACACCGAGAATTACAGCTGAAGATACACTAGGATACGTTGGAGGAGAACTGACAAAGTCCCTCTTAAAAGGATTAAAGCGAAAATTTTTGTTTTTTCCTTCGTTGATTTGAAGGCTGTTGATAGTACATTGGTCTTAAAAGTTGCTCATTATTGCATCACTGAATTTGGGAACTACCTTGGAGTTTTCAATGAGATGTTTCGGAAGAACTAACAAGTCGTCTACGTACTAAAACCTGTCCTCATACTCAGAAAATACGAAGTTTATAACTGCTAAAAACAACGGCGCTGCAAGTTTCGTGCCTTGGGGAGCACCACACGTGAGCTCAGCCCATTCGGAGTTGGTGTCTCCAGAGAAAAGGCTGTAGACACACTGGAAACGGTCTTGCAAAAAATTGATCACTAAAAGGAGAATGGGCTTGCGTGCACTTATTTCATGTAAATTCGTCACAGCAATGAAATGTCGAATAAGGTCAATGGCTTTTCGGTAATCCGATAGAAGAAGATCGACAATCGCACTTCCTCGGTCAAGCCACTAGACAATAAGGTGATACATTAAGGTGCTCACTAAGTGAACAGTTGTGCTGCTTCCTTTCAAGCATCCATACTGATATGGGTCAAGAGAAGAAAAACCTGTGACATCAGCTCGTGGTATATAAACGTTTCTGCCACCTTAGACAGGCTCGGGGCTATTGAGATTGGTTGGAGTTGGTCGCAAGATTTGGACCCATTCACTTTGGGTATGACGCGAACGTACACTATCTTCTAAGCACTAGGGAACACTTGCTCTCGGAAACAATGGTTAATAAAGGAGAAGAGTGGCTTGGCAAGTAAAATAGCGAATTCACGTTACAACTTTAAAGAAATCTCGCCAGGGTAGGACGCACAGTTTCTATTTGGCTTCTAAAGTTCCTTGTAAACGCCAAACTCTGACATTTCACCTATACCATCAATCTCTGCTTCAGTAATAAGATGCTCGATTTCTGAACTGGTGATTGACGGAAAGACGGTACAGATTCCAAAAAAAAAGAGTTCACTTCCTTAGCCGATAACAAGGTACCATCCTCTTTCAATACCCTGAAGTCACTGAGTGTCGTTTTACCAGCAAGTCTTTTTACTGGCGAATGTCATTTGTGTGGATCTGTTGTCAGAAAGAGTATAATTTTTTCATTCACGTATTGTCTCTTCGCTAGCCTGTTCAGTTTGGTAATATGGTTCCACAACTTGGCTGTAACTACTGAATCGCCATTGCTGTGAAGGCACCAGAGAGTCTTAAGTTAGGTCATTGCGGTTTTTCCTACTAGTACTGTTATTCTTCTTAGACTGTTATTCTTCTTAGTGCTGTTATTAGTGATGTTATTAACCCTCTGTTAATACTAGTTTTCGCCATGACTTCATTTTTCTTACTAGTGTTGTTATTTTTCATAGACTGTTATTCTTCTTAGTGCTGTTATTAGTGCTGTTATTAACCCTCTGTTAATACTAGGTTTTGCTATGAATTCGTTTTTCCTACTAGTGCTGTTATTCTTCTTATTAGAATTCGTCTATTCAATTTCAATTTTGACGTAAAAAGCTTAAAGATTGTCCTTAATTACACTGAAAATAGAGAAATGACGCCTAATGGTGTTTAGTAGTTTCAATGTTACTTTAATCATTCACTTAATTATATAATCATTAATCAGCAACTAATTAGTCAGTTTATTAATTTCAGTTTAACGATCAAATAATAATTAATTCTCCAGTTTAATTACTTCAATATTTTACAGGTGATCTTGCTCAAAGAAGGAAAGGTTACCGTAAGCTCGAACGTTTCCTCCCTAAACGAATGGCAGTCAGCATCATCTAAAAAGGAGTCAATCGCAGAAGCAAAGTATCCTAGTATCGAGCCGGCAACGTTAAATGATCTACAATCTCGCCTTAAAAGAAGGAGGTCCATTAAAGTATGCTTTTCAATTGTTGAATTCTAGTATTAAGAGGGTTTAGGGCTAAAGTGAGCCATGTGGTTCTTTCAAGCTAGCCTTAGAACCTTTAATAGATTAAGAAAATACATTCTGTCATGTAATCCTACGGAGTAACCTTTGTCCGTAACTTAGATAGTGCCAAGTAGACTCGAGCTATACATATCATTTTACGCTGCTTAATTTAATGTTACGTTTTGGAAAATTCAACATAGTAGCAACAAAATGGTATTTCCAGAAGAGAAATTAATAAATTTTGAAAATAAACTATAAAACATTCTTCAAGAGCCTTTTCCGCTTGATCAGAGTTCCATTTTCATCTACTTTGTTCATCTGCAGAGGGGCAGGTGAAACGTATTTGACTTTAGAACAATAAAAATGTGTCTAATAAAAAAAAAATGGCACCAATCCTTGCAATACCATGTAAAAGCCATATCCGTGTGCAAAATTACAGAAAAAAAGGCTTTATAAATTACATAAAAATAATCACTATTGTACCGCAGACAAAATAAAGTATGGCAGTATTTGCAATAGTAGAAAAAAACATGACAATTAATTAAGTGGCTGGGAAAAATGTTTCTAATGACACTAATAGTAATGACCACAAAATCATTATGACCTAAAAAAAACGATGCAAAAATATTTTTGTGGCCATCAGTATGTTCAAAATTAGTAACAATGTCTACTGAGTGGATCATTAGGGATTTTAAATGGGGAAACTTTGGATTAAAAATTACTAATTACATTAATAAATTATAATACTATCAATTATTAATAAACAATAAATAATAATTAATTGTATTAATTAAGTATAAATTGAATATTAATTAATTGAATTATATTTTAAATTTAAATTGAAAAAATAAAAATTGAATATTTGATATGATAAATCTAGACTGCAACAAGAGTGATGCTGAAATTCTCTATAAGTGACAATTATTCAGTTTCTTTTCATTTATTTTGAATCGACTTATGCCCCCTGCCTGGCTCTGGTTGGCATAGAGAATGAGGTCTAGGTCCTCCATCCACTTTAGTCCACGGCCAGTGTTTCTATTTCACTCAGTCTGATGTTTGACATCGTTGGGAACTCAGACAAGCTGTAAGTGTCTAAACCCTTAGTAGGGGACCTCGACTGTTCGGGTTAAATATCAAGGTTGCTCAATGAGCTGTAAAAACTGCTCATTGCTGACGAAGTCGAACCATTTTGGACCTGGAATCCTCCTCAAGTTCTTTGAATGAACTACATGAATTGCTTTGAGGGTCGTGAGCGAGGCTTACCACGTCTCAGCTATATAAAGCAAAACAGAACCGACAAGAGCGTTTGAAATCCGTAGTTTTGTTGTACGACAGATATTCAGTTTTCACCAAACGTGATGGTTTAGTCTGCCTATGGCAGATTTCACCCTGTATATTCTTGCTTGTAACCCTATAAAAAGGGATAAAAAAAATTTATTTCTTTTATCTTTCTTTAGATAAAACTAATTTATCTGAAAAAATATGAAGCTCAGGTTGGTGAACTTTGGAACTGCATCAATGCTAGTGATGCTGTCTTGGCTAACTCAGAAACTTGCAGCAGGAAAAAAGAGTTCTTGAGCCATAATTTTTGTTTGCTCCAGTTTATCTGCTGTCTTAATAGTGCCTCCTTTTCGCTTTGTATTTGATGCCCTTCCAGCAATTTTCCACTGAGTTCACTAGAAGGGCTAAATCATCGGCAAAATCAGCATCTAAGACAACTAGATCTTCCAGCTTCAGCCCAAAGCTGAGACGTGAGGTTGTCTTTGTTAATATGCAGTCAGTGACGACGTTGAGCAGTTCTGGGGCCATTGACATCCTTGGTGCAATCATATCGTAATTCGGAAGAACAGGCTGTATCGGGCAAGTACTTTAGCACAGCTCTCTTTCTCATGGTGCAGAACCTTAAAAAGTCTGAAATATTTCTCAGGGGGGCCGGTCGTCTCTAGAATCCACCGTAAAGCTTGCTGATCATCCGAGTCGAGCACAGCACAATTGTCAGCGAAGACGATAAATAATTCCTTTTAGAACTTCATGGCTCTTTCTACTATTTTTCGAATCGTGAAAATCTGCTCTATAGTTGAGTAGTCTGACATAAAACCAGCTTGCTTTGGTCACCGGATTTTACAAATGAAATTCCGATACGAATCCAGCAGGACCATTGAGAAAACTTTTCTGGGGACTGACAGTTGATTTATTCCAAGGTAGTTGGAGCAGTCCCGCCTGGAGCCTTTCCTCTTTCAAAAGGTGATGATTGCATTCTTCCACCAATCATCTGGAACTATCTCACTGTTACAGATTACAGGGTATCAAGAATGACGAAATTTTAGGACTGGCTTATTTTAGCAGCTCTGAGCTTAGTCTGACATTATTTTGTTTATTATTCTGGAGACTTTTTACGGTATTTCTGGTTTCTAAGTAGCTGAAATGCTCGTCTGGAGGGAGAGTAGGCTATCTGCTTCAGGGCTTTGACAACTAAGCTGGCTGGGAATATTAAGAATATCATAGTGGATATAGACGGGCAAGTGTTGCTGAGGAGCGAGGAGACAACTTTTTTTTTAATCCCTGTGATTTAATTTCCATGTTTTGATGGATTAAATTTATGAGTATGAATATATATATACTCTAGTTTTGGTAAGTGTTTCTGTAAATTGTATTGTGCTCTGGCCAATTGCTAGTTAATTTGATACTTTTTGAGTCTTCGGAGGAGTGGGAATATTAGTAAATTCTAGCTCAAACGTTTTCTCTTAAAATTTGGTCTAGCGCCCGACGTATTTTTCAATCCTCATTTCATAGGTTTAGTACCTTAGCATTCTTTCAGTGTTCATTCATATAGATTTATATATATAAGTATGAATATTTATTGAAAAGATTTCCGAAAATATATATTTGTATTTTAAATTTCTTCTCAATAAGAAGAAATCAAGTTTTAAGTTCTTTCTTTTCTTTTGTTTCTTTTCTTAGAAATTTAGAAATGCTTTTTAAAAAGTTCTTTTTCATCCACTACTTTGACTTTTAATAGAGCGTTAGTTAGACTGTAGGAGGTAGCTTGCCCAGTGGCTTCTTTTCGGAAAATAAATGAATACCACTTAAAGTGGCTGTATGGCGTTGGTGCTTTTACTAGTGTCCCTATGTAGTTCTCTTTTATGTTTGTTGTCTATTTAGACCCATTACCCTTATATCAGAGTTGATTCCCTCTCTCTTCTCCTCTTTACTCGCTCAATCTTGTATTTTTGCTTTACGATGGGAAACAAGTATAAATGTACCTCCTATATGTTTCGATTCCAATAGCTTATCTTAACTCCTAGAGATTGTTCTTATAATATGTTTATTTTTTACAGATGGCAACATCAATGCACTTTGCATTGCACGAAAGCTATATTTTTGACGAATATCACGTTCTTAAAACAGAAGAAGAAGAAGACCGTGCTGTTTTCTTGCAAACTGAGAAAAGGAAAGCCTTTCGAACCTATTCAGCAGGGGCTGTTCCCGCGTAAGCATAAAGTTTTAATAAACCTTTATTGTAGTTAGTTTATTTGAATGAAGATAAAAAGAAAAGAATGGTTTTCTTTTGAAACGGGAAAAACTTAAATGTATTTTCCAAAAATATACGGTTATGTATGAAATAGAAGGATAAGAAGAAAGAGCCCATTTTTTTTTCTTTTTCTAAATAATTTTCAATTTTATCGTTTCAGTGAGAAAACGAAAGGAAGAGAAAATGTCAGGAAAAACATTTCGAAACAAGGTTACATTTTGAGGTATTTTAATTATCAGATGAGGTACAGAAAAACTGATGGAGCTAATTGAACTCACGTTCATTTTGAAGGGTGGATTAGGGTTTAGAATTATCTCAAATATTTGTTGCATCGTTTTCATATTTAAATAATCAAAAGAAAATTCTCCCTGCAAGATGTTGAAAATTTGATTGTTAGTCTCCTGTAACAAAGTAAAAGAATGAGATTCAGAGGGAGCGTGCGTAGCTGTGTTGAATTCAGGCGGCTTGGTGCTGCGGTGAGTTGTTAGTAGTAGTAGTAATGTGTTCAATTGGGTACTTAACATTCTTACGCTTAAGAATACGGAGTACTTTTGCTTGTGTGAATGCTCCAGAAGGCAAGCTCTTCGGCCTTCCCTAGGGCTACAATCTTACAAACGGTAGAGTGACAAGCTGTTGGCATTCAAGAGGCTAAACTTTATTCTCCAGACTTACCCGTACTGATAAAGTTTCTGCAGGCTCTCAGAATCCTCAGAAAGCAAACTTTAATTATATTTGTAGCATTATGAAGAGTGAGTCTTGAGTGAGCCTTAATTGTATCTTCTGATACCTTTGATTCGGTTCGATAACCCTTAGAAAAATCATACCCCAAAGAAAAGTTTTAGGAAGGGATTTTATGATACGCCAAAAATATCAATTTTCAGGCTATTAACATTTAGATTTCTAAGAGTTCAGGTTTAATTTTTAGAATTGTCCAGCCATGATGTGGTAGATTCTTGAACACTACCATACTTTTTACTATAACAATCAATATTCCAGGTTTTCCGGAAGTCGCTCAACTTTCTTAAAGAGGGAGTCTGTTTTTAGTCATAGGAGTGAAATGGTTAGCTCTAGTTTAAAGAAGCTTGCAAGCCCTTACAGCACCGTCATTCCTGATGCCCGAAAAACTGAAAGATCATTTAGAAGGCAGTCTTTGCTAGCCCATTTTACAAAGTAAGATTTCACTAAAATCTTAAAATTTATAGTGTTAACAAACGGTGTTATATAATATGCACCGTTTATTATTAATTTCTACGAGAAATTTTGTTTATATTATGGAGACACGTGTTTAAATCCTCTCTTATAAAAGACGATAAATGTTATCAGACGAAAGCGCCAGGTGCCATCTTTGTAGCTGGAACATCTGGGCCAAAGGTCACTTGAATCTGACTTATATGTCTCATTGAAACAAAATACTCAGAAGATTTCCCATGAAATTTCCCTATTTTGGAGGTATCACATACATATCTAAAAATACTTTGAATTGTACATTTTTGCCAGTCATAAAGAGGGAGATTTTATATTTTTAATACATTCACTAGACTGTTTTAAAATGTTTATTTACATAAATTAAAAAAATACTAATGTACGTTTAAATTCATCATGTATTTATTAATATGCATTGTTGATTCGGCCGGAAAATAAACTTTTCAACCCTGATTAGAAAAATAATGATGCCACTATTTATCAACTCAAAGACAGCTTTTTCATTGGGTGAAGAGAAATCTGACAGCTAAAGTAAAACTTGACTCTTGTCAGAACCTAGTTTTACTCCAAAATAATTGCCGCAAATCTACCTTGCGGCACATCTCTTGTGACGTGTGGTGCATTTCTGCCGGTTGTAGTGTTTGCCTCATGCTGGATATGATTTTTGAAAATGAATGTCACTACGGGTATTATTCAAAGTTTTTTTTTTATAATTTTACAAAAGTAAGAAGTGAACAAAGAAACACCAAAAGCTGAAATGACTCACTCTGTTTGATTGTTAATTTTATTTAGACGTAAAATATTGTATACACAAGGTTTTTCGTTTGGGTGAATTTAGAGTATTTGGGAGTAAAATTCGAGGAAGAGAATTTATGGTTAACAGATACATTTTGGAATGAATCGAAAGCAGATTCTTTGAATTTATTTTAATTTGAGGTCTACCATGCATGAGACACCCTGAAAAATTAACGTCTGGATATTTTTTTGGTAATGGTAATCGGTTCTAGGATGCCCAAAAATTAAATTGTGACTGTTTCTGAGGGGCTACCTGATATTGTGGGTTTATGTGAGACTAAAAATGATGTGATTTGGATATCAAGGTTATAAGATGAAGTAACTGAATCGACAAAAGATGGCCAAGGGTGGTCTTACATTACCGTGTATATTCCTAATAATCTCTCATAATCTCTTAGAATGGATTTATCCAGAAATATTGAAGGTGTCTTTGAATCACTGTTCATCGATACTAAATGTGGAGGTAAGGATTTAATTGTTGGTATTATTTATCGATCTCCTAGTGGCTACATTCCTCTGTTTCTGTGCATCCTTAATGATCTACTGGATAACATCCTCAAACAGTCGACTGAGTTACTTACTATCGGAGATTTTAGTATAAATTTGATTTATATAAGATCTTCCGTATCTTTGGATTTTCTTTTGTCCAGGCTTGTCACAGGTACTTTATCTTCTGTATGTATCCCATCTTACATAGAAGAGAGAACATCATCTCTGATTGACAATATTTCCTGTACGCTTTTCTTCATCAATCATAGTTTTCTTTATTGCAGGGGAGTATTGTAGGGGATTTTTCTTATAGGGGAGCTTGGATTTTGGGAGAAGGGTGAGAAAATTTTTCTTCGGTTCTCATAAAACGGTATACAATACGGTTTTATTTTCTAATTTATGGATTTCGTCCGGAAGGCTCTTTGGCTAGTATATGCCTAATTCCAATCAAGGTGAAGCAGTAATACCGCACAGGTCCAACGGAATGTACAAGTATTTTACCCCCTTGCTTCTATATTTCTGTATTATCATTTTATTTAAAAAACGGAAACGCTGGATCGTCTTTACTTGTGTATACTAGTATGTATCTAATATGAAAAGGCGAGTATTGCCCAGTGGCGTCAATTGGACGGGGACACGGGGTCCTATGCCCCCCTAAACCCCGTTCCTCCTAGATTTTCAAAAATACATTCCCCCCTCCCGTAATATTTTTGGAATCGAAGCTACTAATATTGCTCCTCGTTATTCATGGGTTTTATTTATGTTCATTGAATCAGCAAATCAGCAAAAACCTGGATCAAAAATTATGTTTTAACGAGTGACATATCTGATCATTTCCCTGTTTACTCTAGATACTGTTATGATAATCTGACTATTGAGAGGACTGGTGAGTATAATAGGAGGCCTCTTAGATTTGGTGAAGCGGCATTAATGCTCCTTGGGTCAAGATTGGCAGATCATTCTTGGGGATATTTTGAGAGTGATTCTGATTTTTGTAGTTTATTCGATACTTTTTATGAGTCGATTAAAAACCTTGTTCTTGTTAATTGCTCTGTTTCAGCTTCTGATCATAAATCTAAGAGGGCCTTTCCTCCAAGTCCATGGATGACCCCTTGTCTCCTTAGGAGTTGTAGGCGAAAAAATAATCTCTGGAGGGCCTGTAAGTCCACTAGCCCTTCAATGAAAGCTATTTGCTCTCAGCGATTTAAAATTAAAGGAATATTGACAACTATGTGTGTCGAAAGGCCAAGTCCCAGTATTTTATTTGTTTTTCAGATTGCGATAAAGATATTGGAAAAACTTGGCAGGTTAGAAATTCTGTTTATAGGCCCTTTTTTCAGTCTCCATCAGTCCCTTCTTTTTTATATCAATCGCAAAATTATCGAGGGCGAACTGAATGTTCAAGATGTATTTGCTCAATATTTAGCAAATATTGGTAAAAGGAGCGCTTCTTCTGTTAGTTAATCTCCTCCAAGATCATACTTAGGTATTATCTTGGGCCACATTGTGGCCCGAAAATTATAGCTTCTTCTTTCAGCATGGTATTTCCAAAAGAGTCTCAAATGTGATCTAGTCATCATATTATATAAGGGGGGGGGAGCAATAAATGATCTAGCCAACTATCAGCCAATTTCTTGGCTGTCTGTGTTTAGCCAAATATTTGAGAAGGCGATGCTTTCCCGTGTTAATAGTTTTCTTACTTCTCAAATTTTTTTTTCTCACGATTTTCAATTTGGTTTACGAGCAAATCATTCAACTAAGCATACCCGTGCAGTTTAACTGAATTATTTTCACTCAGCCATAGACTCCCTTTTGATTCCTGCTGCGTTGTTTCTGGATGTTCGTAAAGCCTTTGATTCTTTAAACCACGGTGTTCTTCTTTCTAGACTTTCTCATTTTGGCGTAAGAGGTAGTGCGTTTCTTGGGTTCAAGTCTTTCATATCTGGTAGAATAATTTTCGTCTTTCCACTTTTTTGCTCACCGTCAAGTATTGACCAGGGGGTCCCTCAAGGGTGAATTTTAGGGCCTGTTTTGTTTTTAATATATATAAACTACCTAATTTTTCCTGTTAGAAATAAAAACCCTCTTTATTGTTGTTATCTATGTCCAACACTCTCACGTACCCACACCATGGTTTTGCATTCCCCGGATTATCTTGTTACTTTTGCCGATGATACAACCCTTATTAATTTTGGGAGAACAGAGGATGAGGTTATAGAAAGTTACAGACCTATTCGAGAGATTTTGATTTGGTTTGATGCTAACTCTTTTGCCCTAAATGTTTCTAAATATATTTTTTTTAGTTTTTTCCCACGTATCTTAAGCTTGTCCTCGACTATCTGAAATTCATATACCCAAAGGTTTTATTAATTGACCAAAGGATGGCCATGTCCGTTTCCTAGGTATCTTCCTAGATGAAAAATTTATCTTTAAACACCATATTGATTTGATTGAAATGAAGGTATGCAGAAACCTTGGTATTCTAAGAAAACCCAAACATATTTTTCTTGGACCAATTCTAAGAATCGTATTTCATGGCTTAATTCATTCTTATGTTTCTTATTGTCTAGTCATATGGATGTCTACTTTCCCTTCTTTTCTCAAACCGCTTTTGAACACTTAAAATGAAACTATAAATCTTATCCAGGATACAAATCATTCAGCAACTAAACCGTTACTAGATATTAATAAACTTTATATTTTTTCCTGTGCGTCTTTCACTTTTCATCAGCTTCATGCTGATATTCCTAGGTCCGTTAGATTTACGTCTTTTCTTGTACCTTATCGGTCAAATTATCAGCTACCTAGTTATCTAAATATTCAAATTCCACAAAAATCAACAATAATTTCAGATTTTAATCCTTTCGTTTCATGTCATTTGATATGGAATACCCTTCCCGATTCGGCTCGAGAATGCCACTCGTTTGGCACCTTCAAAAGAGTTTTAAAAAATTTGGTTTGCAGATGACTAATTTTTCCTTGACTTATATAGTGCTGTCCATTTTTATTATTATTATTATTATTATTATTATTATTATATTTAGGCTCAGGGTGTTTTTTCACAGTTAAAAAAAGTCTGGAAGAATAGGAAGATAAGTCTGCAAACCAAGATTAGAATATTAGAAGCTACAGTGATGACAGTGGTCAAATATGGGTCTGAACCATGGACATTCCAAAAAGTGGATGAAGATTTCTAGATGTTTTCCAGAGAAATTGCCTAAGGATTGTTCTGGGTACCCGGCTGACTGACCTTGTTTCAAACAATAGGCTATACGAAAAATGTGGTTCAATACCGCTCTCTAGGGCTATAATGAAAGAAAGGTTGAGGTGGTTAGAGCACGTTGTGCGGATGAAGGATGACAGATTTCCGAAGATTGTTCTTTTCGGCCAACCATCTAGGGCTAAACGGAAAGCAGGTCGTCCCCGTCTGGGGCGGGAGGACGTCATAAAGAAAGATTTAAAGGAAATGGGAACTTCATGGGTGGGTGTAAAAAGGGAGGCTTTGAATAGATTGGGGTGGCGGAGGAGCGTGCGTAGCTGTGTTGGCCTCAGGCGACTTGGTGCTGCGGTGAGTTTTTAGCAGTAGTAGTAGTATTATTAATATTATTACTATTATAGTTATAGATGTTGTGATTAATTTCAGTTTGATAAAGCTTATTTAATGAATTCTGTTTCCTTAGGTTTATTTAATTTTTTTATTTCTCCCTTTTTATGAAGCAAACGCTTTACATATTAAGTGCTCAAATGTTTAATATTTTAATGTATGAGATTTTTTTCATAGTCCCCCTCTTACAGGCCATGGAGCCTTTGTTGGGATTTGTAGATCGTAGCGTATTATTGTATTACTATATTGAAAAAAGAAATTGTTTTAGAATTAAAAAGAAAAGACTCGGGCCCCAAATTTCTTATGTTGTCAATAATTTAAATTATTTTTTACATAGCCTTTGCCGAATTTGATAATTTACCATCCATTTGAAATCTCCCCTCAGAATAGACTCCTGGATATGTTCGTGACAGTATCTTAAACCATAAGTTCAGTATAGGCATATATTTTCATTTAGTAATTTATATTTGTATTAGAAAATATAAGCATTGAAAACTTCTTTGCTTATATTTTTATTTTTATTTCAATTTTAGACTAAATCTTTCTTCACAGTTTCATCTGTATTAATCATACTTTGACTATTAAAATAATTTTGGCTCCAACTGACATCTATTCTATTGAAAGCAATTCGTATTTAAGCTAGAGTTATTCTCCTTTAGAGTATTTGAAAGGAATCGAAATTATGGTAAACAGAGGGACTTTGGAGTGGAAGAAGTTGTTTTGTAGTTGAATTTATCATAGTTTTTGTTCCACCATGGTGGGGGTGCTCTCTAAGGGATGAGCATTCTGAGAAACGGCTGGGTAGATGTTTGACAATACTAGTTGGTTGTAAAACGCCTCAAAATTAAACTGTTTAGTTTTAAACTGATCAAACTTTAGGATTATTTAATTTCTGTAAAGATTTTAAAAACAGAAAATATAATAATAGAATAATAATACAATAAAATATAACATATAATAAATAAACAACATATCATTATAACATATAATAATATACAATTTATATATTATACAATATAATATATATTATATTATATGATTATATTACTACTATATGATGACAAAAAATAGTAATAATTAAATAAAAAAAAAATTAATGGGCTCTTTGCTGATGATTAAAGCAGATTACGGAAGTACAACTTCGCTTCGCTTTCTATTTTTTTTTTTTAGACTGGTACTATTTTGCCACCAAGACAAAGCTTGCCGCAAACCACCCTCTATTAAATGAGTAACTTCAGCTAATACAATATTTACTACTAAATTTACCAGAAAGTCTCATGACTGCTGTGTAACGGAAAACTACGAACCTTGCTTTCAATCTTAAGCACCAGCTACTGTTACCGAAACGATATTGTTTGGTCATTTTGGCTTTTCAAAATCTAAAAAGACAATTGACCTTTGTCATAACTTAACCCAACGCAGTATTAGACGTTATTAAGGTCACCAGACGCACATCCTTAAGGGTTTTTAGCTTTCCTTTAATATTTCTAATCTTCGGCTTTCCAGCTCGAAGT
Organism: Artemia sp. Qi Xiang Cuo; assembly: GCF_049724085.1. Classification (NCBI taxonomy): domain Eukaryota; kingdom Metazoa; phylum Arthropoda; class Branchiopoda; order Anostraca; family Artemiidae; genus Artemia; species Artemia sp. Qi Xiang Cuo. The sequence goes on from NC_142803.1 coordinate 18,591,709, forward strand.
CCAACGTTTCATATCAAATAAGAACGTTCTGTCCATACCAACTAACCTTATTCTAGCTAAAGGCTTCATTAAAGAAAATATTTGCCAAATAACATGTGGGAAATCTGAGTCATAGGCAGATAAGCTAAGTTTAATGCCACATTTGAATTAATTCAAGACAGTACATTCAGTTCTTGAATTCCCTTTACGTATTCAGCTCGTTTTTGCAAAATTTCTCATAGTGTCTCTAGGTTTAGGCTATATTGGTAGTATCTTTAGCTGTTAATTAAACACATTTCTACTTGCACCTGGCTTCGGTTTCCTGAAATCATTGGATTTTTATATTTTTCGTAGAAGGATTTAAATCCTCCTTTATATGGATTTTTTTGGAGCACAGGAAAGACAATTGGAGATCACGGAATCAAATGGGGAGTTAAAACAGTCCTGAACTTATATTTTGCTGATGATTTAAGCATCCTAAATGAAACTGTGAACAAAGTGAATGAAGTTTTAGAGGTTTTGCGAGTTTAGGGTGCTAGAATAGGTTTGAAACTTAATGTTAAGAAGACTAAGTCACAAAGGCTAGGAATAAGTGAAGATGAAAAGGTGACGTTGGGTAATGAAAAGATTGATCAGGTGGGCAGCTTCAATTACCTTGTTAATATTATTAATAAAGATGGTGGGAGCAGTGAAGATTTTAAAAGTAGAATAGCCAAGACTCAGGATGTTTTTTCACAGTTAAAAAAAGTTTGGAAGAACAGGAAGATAAGTCTGCAAACCAAGACTAGCTACAGAAATGACATTGGTCAAATATGGCTCTTAAGCCTGGGCGCTCCGAAAAGTGGATGAAGATTTGCTAGATGTTTTCCAGAGAAATTGCCTACGGATTGTTCTGCGTACCCGGCTGACTGACCGTATTTCTAACTGTGGGCTGTACGAAAAATGTGGTTCAATCCCGCGCTCTAGGGCTACAATAAAAGAAAGGCTGATATGGCTAGGGCAAGTTCTGCCGATGAAGGATGACAGATTGCCGAAGATTTTTCTTTCTAGCCAACCGTCTAGGGCTCAACGGAAAGCAGGTCGTCCTTGTTTGGGTTGGGAGAATGTCATAAAGAAAGATTTAAAGGAAATGGGAACTTCCAAAGAGGGTGCAAAGAGCAAAGCTTTGATTAGATTGGGATGGAGGAGGAGCCTGCGCTGCTGTGTTGGCCTCAGGTGGCTTGGTGCTGCGGTGAGTCGTTAGTAGTCTTAGTAGTAGTAGTAGTAGCAGTATTATTATTTTAATCCAGAAGATATTAAAGCATTTAGATGTTCAGTAAAAGAAATACACACTTTATTATTTTTTATTATTCCGTACTCTTTTAATAAGACTTTTTTTATATATGCTTCGCCTTTGGTAATGGGGTGAGTTGCCCCTAGTTGCAAATCATCAAAGCCTTTTTATACTAATTTCTTGGAGAAATAAAAAATTCTAAAAATATCAGAAGATACAATATATAAGCTTTTTTCTCTGCTCGAACAAAACTAAAATAATATACACCTTTTTTCAACTTCTTTGAGCTTTGTGCTGTAGCAATCGTGTAACCATGCTGGACTTTATTTAGATGTTAATTCTTTTTGTTTTTCAATTTGTTTCTGTATGGAGTTTGTGTTTTTAATTTTTTCCTACTGTTCTTAATGTGTTCCCTTTAAGCTATATACTCTAGTTTTCTATTTTTGGGCGTTTTTTTTCTGTTGATAAAGACTTTTGTACGGGAAGCCGAAACATTTGACTTGTATTGTCGTTGCACCTGCTGGGAGAGCCTCCATTAAACAGCGGGGATAAGATGAACGGGGCTGACACTTCACTTGTTTTTTTGGGGTGATAGCTGGATCAAGAATGACAGAAAATACTGTGGTTTTAAGTCCGGTGTTGAGCTTTATACAAAGGCATGTGGAAAAGAAAATAAATGAGAATATTGTTATGAAGCAGTCAAAGTTTTTCTCAAAGGAAGCTCTGAAAGATGCTATTGATACATGCAAAACAATGCTCGACAAAGACATTAATCAGAGTCGTAGGGCCTCTAACCAGGCTTCTGCCTTTTATGGTGATATTTTTGAGTTTATGTCAGAAGGTTCGCGATTGAAGTTCCAACCCAGCTTATTCTCGACCCAGTTGACGTTCCCACCATTCCTAAAGATGTGAGTACAATTGTTGCCTCACGATTGAATGATTGTAAAGCGATGCTAAGTTTTCTTGTAGAGGAGCATGAAGCCTCTGCAGTACCGAGCTCAGAGAACCAGCCACCAATGTGGCCATCTCTGCCTAGCCCAGAAAAGACTGTCCAAGTTGTTTTTTTCAAATCTGCCCGCAAGCTTGAGGGATAATCCTACCAAGCAATAGGAGTTCTTGAGGAAATTTGGACCCGATAAAATAGACAGAATCGAAAAACGGCTACTGTTGAAGGGACAGGCTGTTTGTACATATGAAAGACGAAACATCTACAAATGTTATCGCCTCCGTTGCCCGAGGTGAGCAAAATATATATAGCAAGATACTGCGTTCAGAATACCTCGGGATCATTTACGTTGACAAATATTACGATGTTTCAACTATTCCCAACCTAACTAGCGGTGTTTCCCAAGGCAAGCGCTTTGGAAATTCCTCAGTTGTCCAGTTCACATTTGTTACCAAGCTTGACTTTGATCAGGCTGTCAAGTTCGGAATCAAAGTGGAATACACAATGTTTTCTGTGTCAAAGCCCCTTACAAAGCCGCTGCAGTGCTTTAAATGTCAAGGTTTTGGTCATCTTGCAAACCAGTGTCAGAAGGACACTAAATGTAGCAAGTGTGCCGGTGATCATTGCTACTCCGAGTGCACCTCAGATATGCTCAATTGTGACAACTGCGGATACAACGATGCAAGTAACAGCTTCCGGTGCCTGAACCTGAAAATGCAGCTCGTAATACAAGTCCAGGCCAAGCTGCACCGAATAATTTAAATCGTAAACCGGCTCGATAAATGGCGAAATACGTGTGTTCTGTCAAAACATAAACGGTGCTAGAGAAAAATTAGACATACTTCAAATAGTTTATGGTACTTTCGATATAATTTGTGTTAATGATCATCTGCTTAATGAAGATAATAGTAAAGACTGATTACTTCTTCTGATCATCAGTTTTTTATCCGCCCACCTAAAACTACTGGGGGGTCAACCCTCGGGAGGCTTAAAGATAGCTGTTAGAAATAAGTATAAATTTAATTTGTTTGAGTCTAATGTTTGAGTATTTATATGCATACAATTTATAGAAACGACCGATCGAAACAGAAGTTTCTGTCCGCTTGCTTGTCATTATCGAAACTAATTGAAAGAATAGCTCTTACCCGTATAACTGCGTTATTATGGTTGATTTTAATACGGACATTAATCATAATACCATTGGTCACTCACAAATGTTAAATGCTACATTTCCGCAAAACTTCTATAGTCTACAGAAGAATACATTGTTTACCTATGTACATAACAGTGGTAGCACTTCTGATCTCGATCTCGTGTTTACTGGTATGGTGGATTTCCAGCGACAGATAGTTAAAGTCTCTGACGACTTTTAAGTGACCATTGGTATCTTGAGTTTCATCTACCACTCAGTTCTTTTGAGACATATTAATCTTCTAGACCAAAGTGGTTCACTAAACAGAATTGGAGTCATATTGATATATTTACTTACCAGATGCTACTTAATTCTTGCTTAGATGAGATAAGGGTTCCGTACCATTTGCTTTCGCGGGTAAAATCTCACCGGCTTCTGAAATTGAATTGTAATTTGATAGAACTGGTGCATACTATGAAAACAGCTGCATCCGTTGCAGATCCGTCAGAAAAAATTAAGCTGAATACCCGTAAGAGAGGCTGGTCAGATTTTCCTGGTTTGAAGGTTGATAAGTCTCGCCATCCGTTTTGGAGACAAATGTGGGCTGATTGTGAAAGACCACGATCAGGATGGGTTTTTAAAATTATAAAGTCGAGTAAACCCCAATGTCAAAAGAAGGTGAAATCTTGGAAAAGAAGTCGCGTCAAGGAGCTATCGTGGGAAATAAAAAATAATCCTCATCAGCAATGGCAAAAAGTATGCAAACTTATCCGTTTTTCTTCGTCGCCACCCGATAGCATTGAAATAAATAGATAGTTTGAACATTTTCCCTCAATTTTGGCGGCTGATCCCCCATCATTAGAGGGTAATTTTCGGGACATTCTGATGCAGTATTTTGATCGACTAAACCAATACAGTAACTGGCTTACTATTACCTCGTCGTGTGTTGAATCTTTTGTTCGTCATCTTCCTCTAGAAAAATCACCTGGGGCAGATGGTATTCAGCCAGAACATCTTAGGTATGGTACCCCTAGACTGTTTAGTCACATAGCTTAATTGTTCCAAGCAATAGTATACCAACAGTCTGTCCCACAAGGTTTGTGTCCGGGGGTCGTTACTTGTATACATAAGAAGGGGAAAGACCCTAAAGATTGATTTTCGTAATGGCCCATAACTCTTTTTTGAGTTCTAGCAAAGCTACTGGAGAAGATACTGTGCCCTATAGTGACAGTGCGATTGGATGTGGGTGACAATCAGTTCGGTTTCCAGTCTGGTCTCTGTGTTCAGAATGCACATGCGTTTTTTATGTCGATTGTTGAAAAGTTTAAGAGACGAAAAACTCCGTTATTCGTCTGCGCAATAGACATATCTAAGGCGTTTGATTCTGTCTTACATTCGCAAGTAGTTCTGTCACTACTAAGGGCAGTAGTTGATCCCTTTGTCTGTAAATGTCTATGGCAATGGTATTGAAAATCTCAAGTAAGAACTCGGTCTGCAGGACAGCTGTCTGGACCTTTAGAGATACGTAGAGGTGTTAAAAAAAGCTCAGTAATCAGCCCTGTGATATCTAACAATGCATTACATTCTGCGATAAAATCGATAGAAGAATTTTTGATAGAAGATGGAATTGATGTTAGTCATCTATCCTAAGCAAATGATCTATTTTTGATCAGTGATGATTTAGAATCTCTACAGAAATCTATTAATGCTGTGTCATCTGTACTTGGAGATATTGGGCTATTGAACGATGAAACACTGCCAAATCGTGTTGTTGACGATTGCGGGAAGACAGCTGTCCAAAAGGATGCGTTTGAGTATCTCGGACTCCGATATGAGAATTCTATCAAAGACTAAAAATCTCTTTATTGTGGCACTTAAACAAAAACTGGGGAAAACTTACGGTATGTTAGCACGAACTAAAGGTCAATTTGAAAAAATTACGCTCGGTCGTCTCTGTGAGGCAATGTTTGGGCCATATGTCTTTTTTTTAACCCATTTATGGAATTGCTTTAGTAAAACCGAACGTAACCAAATTCGTTCAAATTTTTTGATATTACAAATATTTATTGGGAATTCCCATATGGTTCAGAAAATCTTTAGTCTCGCAGAGATACCATATTTTTGAGATGAGTAAGAAAAGGGATGAGTTTTCTAACCGTTTCAAATAAGTAGACTAGAATATATAATTTAAAATAAGTAGACTAGATTTAGCTAGATTTAGGGCAAGGCGAATTGCATCGAACCAAGCAAAGGTTCTTTCTAGAATAAAATACTCTTTCTTGATAAGGAAGACTCTTCAATTTCTGAACACCCAAGACTACCATCATCTGCAAATGCAAATAGCGCTGGATCTAGGGCTGCGTTACTAGGTGGAACAAAATTGATTTATTCCTTTGATTTGATTTATTTCTATTTTTTTTTTTTTTTTTGAATGTTGTAAGGTGTGTTGGGTTGTTTGTGCAGATTATTCTCAAGTTGGCACTGTTTGATTTGATTATTGAAGGGATGGGAGAGTGAAGCGAGAGAAGATATTTCTTTGTTTTTTGGTTGGATCTTGTTAGGGTCCGAGGAAATGAAATAAAAGAAAATAATTATAATATTTTTTTTTTCTTTAAGTTTTTTTTTTCTGGTTTTTGTCCGGCATGCATTAATGCATGGGAGAGTTTTATTTTAAATGAGAAGTTCGTTTATTTACTTATTGTAACCCGTTTGTAAAAAAAAAAAAAAAAAAAAAAATAAAATCACAAATACTATAGCAACTACGTTTAGTTTGTTCAGATACAGCAATATAAAGATCATTGATAAATATTAAGAATAAAACAGGTCCTAGGATGGACCCTTGAGGGACACCAAAAATCAACACGTAATTGATGTTGAAGCTTAGGGTCAATACTGACAGACATTTCAGATAAAAAAATTTCAAACCAATGATAACTGATTCCCCGTATTCCTATGTGTTCCATTTTGGAGAGTAGGATAGTATGTGATATGCTGTCAAACACTTTTCTGACATAAATGAAAATTGCAACTGGAATTCTACCCTCATCAAGTGCCTTGTGAAAGAAATTCAGCAAGGCTATGCAAGCATGCTCTGTTGAGTGGTTAGGGCGAAAACCAGACGGATTGTAATGGAAAAATTGTTTTTTTTTATCAAGAAACGACAGAAGTCTAGAGTATATACATTTTTCAAAAAATTTACTAAAGGCTGATAAAAGAAAAATTGATCGATAATTAGAAGGGTCATCTCTAGAACCACCCTTATGGAGAACAACTAATCTGGCAGATTTTAGGGCACTAGGAAAAGTTCCAATCTAAAATAATAAGTTAACAAGAATGGTGAGAGGAAATAGAATAGAGGGTAAAATAAACTTTAAAGCCTTGGCAGGAATTTGGTCAGGTCCACAAGAACTAGATCCTATTATCCCAGAGACAATTCTCTGGACTTCAAACTCGGAAACCGGATCCAAAGGGATCGATGTTTGACAAAAAGGACTGAGGTAATTTCTAAAGTCTTTGGAAGAAGAAGCACTAACCAAAATATCTTCAGACATTGATTTTCCTATGGATGCAAAAACATAATATTTCTATGGATGCAAAAAAACACAATGGCAAAAACACAATATTTGGCAAGCTGCCATCTTTTGTCCGTAAAATGTAGCCAAGTTATTTTAACTTTTTTTCCATAATAGCCCTAGAAAGTGGAATAGAGCTATTTTTGTGGCCTTTATCGCAATGCTGTTTCATATATGTAAACTTCAGCATAAACTTCGAACATTTGGAATGTCTAGAAATGCGGTCTTTTATAACCAATAAGGCATACCCAATACAAGAGGGGGGAGTCCCTTGAGAAAAGTCTGTAATGCTCTTAGAGGAAGGTGGTAGGGATATAAGTTCGGTTACTCTTGGCAACTTTTCAGATTCATAACAAACTCCGAATTAGACTCGGAAAAAAATTTGAAAATTTTTACAACAATTTGAAATAGTAAATTACATTCATCTATGTTCGTCCAAATATAAAAAGAAGACATCTCTCTGAGATAAGCATTTTTGACCCTTTGGGGGGGGGGTCCAATATAAATTAAATTATGACCATAAAATGAACCTATTTCATGTTTTACTGCATTCCCTTTTGTTTAACATAAACTTAGGCAAATCTGACAATAAACCTTCTCACCAAAAGATACAAAATATTCATGATAAACGAATAGCATTTAAAAAAGAATCTAAAACTAAACCCCAGGTAAATTGAAAGTCAAGATTTTAGAATATAAGATAAAATGTTAAATATCTTTAGTATTAAGCATATTCAATTATTAAGATAGCTTATTAAATAAAAAAATATATAAAAAACACATTCACAAGGAACCTAAAGAAATACATGAACAATTTGTATCTAAGCCATGAAGCTGAAAGAGCCTTTGGAGCTTTTTTTTCCATTATAAATCTTGCAAATTTATTTTAATTTTTTTAGAGGAAGAAATAGCAGACGTGTATCATCGAGCCTTTGGAGCTTTTTTTTCCATTATAAATCTTGCAAATTTATTTTAATTTTTTTAGAGGAAGAAATAGCAGACGTGTATCATCGAGCCTTTGGAGCTTTTTTTCCCATTATAAATCTTGCAAATTTATTTTAATTTTTTTAGAGGAAGAAATAGCAGACGTGTATCATCGAGCCTTTGGAGCTTTTTTTCCCATTATAAATCTTGCAAATTTATTTTAATTTTTTTAGAGGAAGAAATAGCAGACGTGTATCATCGAGCCTTTGGAGCTTTTTTTCCCATTATAAATCTTGCAAATTTATTTTAATTTTTTTAGAGGAAGAAATAGCAGACGTGTATCATCGAGCAGTGTTCGGTCGAAAGATGGCTCATTCAGGAACAAACCAAAGTACCCTTTAACCCGGTTGACTTCTAATGTTTCTGGGTTTTCTGATGACGGAAGTATATATGACAGTGAGTAAGCTAAAAGGTTACATTGTCCTCACAGTAAAGAGAATATACAGTAGCGACAAAGGCTTTACTTTCCATTAAAAATATGTTACACAGATCTATAATCACACAAGATTCATAGATCGCCTTCGCGCGCGCGCAATGACAATTGTTTTCGATATACACATTACGATGGGCTTATACAAACTGAACTAAGGTTCTGACGTATATGCTCAGGGTCTATACGTGCTGTATGAAGAGCGTATCAGGTTTGGAAAAAGAAGTCGCTACTGGTATATCCTTAAACTCTGATTGTCCTCTAAAAATCACAAGGTGTATCTCCAGTGACTCATTGGATTTTTATTAGTGGTTTAAATTTTTTTTTCGCAAAATTATCTTCTGATTACACTACTAAAAGGTTCTTTAGCATTATTAAAAAAAAACAGGATACTAGAAAAAGATTTCTATATCATGGAAGGTGATTTAACTTTTAGCCCTCTCCCCCTATAAAAGTATCTACAATAATGAGTAAACTTCAAGGATATATTGTCGTAGTAGAGCTTATAGGTCCTGTCGCAGAACAACCTTTTCTTCTTATTGAAAAGGTTAAGTACTCAAGAAGATGTTTCCTACTTTTCGTAATCGAACGCTTAACTTTCATCCCCTTATGAGATACGCCCTATTCAATGACCCTTTCTCTACATCGAGAGGTTTTTGGAGAGAGAAGAAGAAAATGATCTTTTGAAGAAAATGAAGAAAACAATTCAAAAGAAGAAGAAGAAAAGAAGAAGAAAATGATTTTGGAGAATGAAGAAAAAAAAGGAGCAAAGGGAGGAAATGGTCGAATAAGGAATACAAAACAAAGTATCCTTTAAGCGGGTTGACCTTAATTATAAATAGATTCTTTTTTTCTAATAATAGAAAAATAACTTGACTTACTTGACTTATGTCCCATCCGTCCTTGAAAGTCGTTTTGGGGCCTCTTCTTTAACCAGTTCATTGATATGCCTCCTGTAGGTGCTTCTGTTGTCGGCCAGGCGGCAGACCTGTGGCAGGTTGTAGGGTGAGAAGTTTTCTTTCCATCTCTTCGGAGGGCGACCTCTGGGGCGAGAACCATGTACTCGTCCATCGAAGGTTATCTTCGGGAAACGAACAGGTCCAGTGATATTAGGCAACCTTGAAGCACTCTAGTAGAGGTTTTAAAGCTCTCAATATGTCCCTTTCTAGTCATGACTCGGCTTCTGAACTTCTTATACATGTCTTTGGTGAGCGAGATTAGGTTGGATGGGATGCAAAAGCGAAGACGGATGTCCCATAGACCTTCTGTCCAAATCCGATCGAAAATTTGTTTAAAGCCTATGAAAAGGTGGTAGATGCTGCGGCCAAGTTTGCTATACTTTTCCGTGATCTGCCGAACAGTGAATATCTGATCAATTGTTGATCTATTAGGTCAGAAGCCGGCTTGGTATTCCATAATGACCATTTAGCAAATGGCTCGTATACGCCCGAGCATGACTCTGGGGAGGATTTTTTCGGCCTTGCTGGTAAGACTTATTGGGAGGTAGTTGTCGCAGACAGCTTTAGAGCCTTTTTTATGCAGGGGGATTATCGTGGCTTCGCACCAGGGTGAGGGAAAGTGACATTTTTCACAAGCAGCTGTGGCAATTTTGTGGTAAAGATCAAGGAGTGGTTTGTAGTTTACTTTCAGCAGTTCGGGCTGGATTCCATTGGGGCCGGCAGCTTTGTTTGTTCTCAAGTCTCTGATAGCTGCTTCTATTTCAGAGTGAAGAGGGGGAGGACTTGTATCTGTAGAGGTTATGGGGAAAGTGTCGAGAATTGTTGGGTCTAGGTGGATGTCCAGATTCAGTTTATTTTTAAAATGGTTTTTCCATCGAGAGCGGATTCCGTCTGTGGATTGTATTTGGTTTCCATGTTCGTCGAGAAGGGAACACGCTTTGATGTCCTTCTTTTTGGACAATTCCCGGACTCTTCTATACATGTAGTGGGGGGTCTCCTTTCTTGAAGGCCGATTCACATTGATCACACGTTTCTTTAATAAAAGCACGATGAGCACGTCTGATGGTTTTCTCAACAGATCGTTTGAGTTGCTTGTATCGGTCCCTACTTTCTTCATGTTGCTTGTTCGTGAGTTGGCGCTTTTCTTCGCAGAGGGAGATGATCTCGTCTGTTATCCAAGGTTTCTGAATGTTTTTCTGGGTACCCAGTGTGGAATGAGCGACATCACATATGCTATTTGTGCTGGTAGTCACCAGGTTGTCAATATCTTCCTTAGACAGGATTGGTGGAGAGCTGGACATGAGCTCCGAAATTTTTTCGGATAGAATGGTGATATAGGTCATACGTGTGTTCTCGTCTTTCGGTAGATCTACTCGAAATTTGGGGGCTTTTCTAGACAACTTTGATGCTGTTTTAAGTCTTGTTTTGAACCTAGACATGGCAAGCGAGTGATCGCTGTCAAAGTCACCACCAGCTAGCGTGACTGTGTTTAGGACGGACGTTTTCCAACGTCTAGACACGAGGATGTAGTCTATTAAGTTTTTAGTTTTTCCATCTGGTGAGGTCCAGGATGTCTTACGGCGAGGTCTGTGCTTGAACAGTGTGTTTGTAATGACTAAATCGCTGTCTCTGCAGAATTCGATAAGGCGTCTCCTCTTCTGTTCATTTTTCCATGTCCAAATTTGGCCATTACATCTTCGTGTCCTGTGTGGCTGTTTCCAACGATAGCGTTGAAGTCACCAATGAAAAAGATTATGTCCTTTTTAGGGACAAAATCAACTAGACTTTGAAGCTGGAGATTGAAGTTTTCAGACTCTTCGTCGTCTCTGCTGGAATCCGGAGCGTATACTTGGATAATTGTGAGGTTGGTGGATGAACCTTTCAGGCGGATCATGATGATCCGTTCCGTGAGGGGGGTTACGGATATTAAGGATTTTCTGGCTTTATTAGAAAGTAAGAAACCCACACCTTGTCGATGTTTCCCATCATTACGTCCTGAAAGTAGAATGTTTTTCTTCACCAGTGACTGGAAGATGGGTTTCAGCGAGACCGATAGCGTCCAAGCTGTACCGTGTTATCTCTCTTAGAACTAGGTCTATTTTTTCTTGTTTCTAGGGTTCTAGTGTTGAGGGTACCTATTGACATAGTTATTTTTGGAGAAACAATAGCCTCCAGGGTTGAAGTTGTCAACGTAGATATATACGTGCGATTCACGGTTGTCAAGTCGTCAGCTGCCCGGACGCGGTAGCTCTTAACGCATTATCGTCGGTTACCCCGGACGCAGTAGCACTGGTTCTCATATTTGATCTCTTATTCATATTCATCATTAAAGTTAAAGAAGGGGTTTCTTGGCTGGCTTCGTGACAGCGGTAAGCCACTCCTCTCTGTCCCTAGCAGGGGCCGACTGTATCTATTACCGATAGTGCGTCCTTTTGGTGTCCTGCAACACCAGCAATTTAACCCAGTGCTGGGGGAAGATCTGTGACTTACGGGACGTATCCATACGCCGATGGGCCCTGCCCAGTGCACATTAGAGGGGTCATCCTCTTCCTCCGTCTGAATTTAAGGTCCCCAGACGAGGGTGCTCCAGCTATGTTTCAAGGACCCCAGAGACTAGGTCCCCCCTTGGTTCGCACCTCACTACCCATGAGGTACCCTACATATCTGCAGGGCGTTCCCCTATCCGCCACCTGGGGACGCGAAATGGAAAAATAAATGATACTTTATATAGTTATATGTCACACTGGTTTTCAAAGCTTAGACGACATATCTACATAACAATTAAGCAATTATTATGTAAACTTAATTTTTTTTTTTTTTACAAAAGAGTGTTCTTTGACTGCGGGAAGGATTTTTATGTCACTACCTAACAAAATATGCTTTTGTGTAAGTTATTCCTAACAAATTGTAAAAGATATACCAACAAATCATATAAATTATTCAGCTTAACAAACTAAATTATTGCTAGACAAATAACATGGATACTTCTTTAAATTACTTACTTACTTAGGTCCTTCTACGCCTGGGGGCGCATAAGGCAGCAACAGTGGTTCGCCACGACGACCTGTCCTGAGTCTTCAACCATAGCTCCTCCAATGAGGACCTCGCCAGCTTCGCCTCCTTCTTTAGCGACCTGCCAAGGGTCATTTTCGTTCTCCCTGATTTGCGGAGACCGGGAGGGGGGATCCAACACCATGCGTCGTGCGGCAGCCTTCCTTCCCCCATTCGCACCATATGCCCCCAATACATCCATCGCCGCTTTCTAATGAGATCAGGGATGGGGGTATGATTTGTCATACGATAGATTTAATCATTTCGTATTCTTTCCGTCCAATGTATATTTAAGATAGACCTTAGGCAATTATTGTCGAATGCCTGGAGTCGTCGTTCTAGCTGAGCAGTGATGCTCCAAGTTTCGCAGCCGTACGTAAGGACAGAGACCACATTGCTATTATAAATTTTAAGCTTTAACTTCTGGGAATATTTATTATTTCTTAAAATATTTCTAAGGTAGCTGAAAGCAGACCCAGCCAATGTTATTCGGCACAGTATTTCTCTTTCGGGATTGGCATCTTGCGTAAGAATGCTGCCGAGATACTTGAACTCTCTCACTTCCTCAATTTCCTCGTTGTTAACCAAAAGTCCTTCGGCTAACTCAGGCATGACGGCATTCGACATTGATTTGGTCTTGTTAGCATTTATGGAGAGTGCGACAGCATTTGCCATACGACCGAGTTCATTAATGTTGCGTTGCATATCTTCTGGGTCGTGGGTAATAAGTGCAAAATCACTTCTTTAAATTACAGTCAATATAAGAAAGTGAAGAGACAGTAACGGACATTAAATGATCTTTAAATCAAATTTACAACTTTGACTGATAAAATAGCAAAAAAACTTATAGAATGTTTTGTAATCAAACAGTTCGTGGTAACGAACTGTAAGTAAGGAGCAACCCGGCTGAATAGTAGCCAAAACTCTAAAAAAGGAAATTTTGATACCAATAGATACATCAAAAGAATCAGATTTTTATGCTGATTTCAAATATATAGGTTTCATCAAGTTTAATTATACCTATCAAAAGTTACGCGCCTGAGAAAATTTGGCTGATTTTTTAAAAAAGGAGGAAAGACCCCCTAAAAGTTATAGAACCTTAATAAAAATCATACCATAAGATTCAGCCTATTAGAGAACCGTACTGTAGAGGTTTAAAACTCCTATCTGCAAAAATATGGAATTTTCCATTTTTTACCAGAAGAAAGATCACGGATCCGTGTTTTTTTGTTTTTTTTTCTTTTCCCCAGGGGTGATCTTATCGACCCAGTGGTCCTAGAATATCGTGAGAGGGCACATTGGAACGGAAATTAAAAGTTCTAGTGCCCTTTTTAAGTGACCAACAATAATGGAGGGCAACTAGGCCCCCTCACACACTCATTTTTTTCCCAAAGTCGCCCGATCAAAATTTTGAGATAGCCATGCTGTTCAACATGGTCGAAAATATTATAACTATGTCTTTTAGGATGACATAATCTCTCGAAGCCCCCAGGAGGAGGGCTGAAAGTTATAAACTTTACCCAATGTTAACATATAGTATTGGTTATTGGGACCCGGCTCAATGGTAACCGAAACTCTAGAAAACGGTATTTTGATACAAATAGATACATAAAAAAAATCGGATTTTAATGCTGATTTCAAATATATAAGTTTTATTAAGTTTGATTCTACTCATCAAAAGTTACGCGCCTGAGAAAATTTGGCTGATTTTAGAAAAAAGGGGGAAAGACCCCCTAAAAGTTATAGAACCTTAATTAAAATCACACCATCATATTCCGCGTATCAGAAAACCCTACTGTAGAGGTTTCAAGCTCCTATCTAAAAAAATGTGGAATTTTGCATTTTTTGCCAGAAGAAAAATCACGGGTGCGTGTTTATTTGTTTTTTTCCCCAGGGGTGATCGTATCGACCCAGTGGTCCTAGAATATCGTGAGAGGGCTCATTGGAATGGAAATTAAAAGTTCTAGTACCCTTTTTAAGGGACCAAAAAAATGGAGGGCAACTAGGCCCCCTCCGACGCTCATTTTTTCCCAAAGTCACCTGATCAAAATTTTTAGATAGCCATTTTGTTCAGCATGTTCGAAAATATTATAAGTATGTCTTTTAGGATGACTTAATCCCCCAAAGTTCCTGGGAGGAGGGCTGAAAGTTATGAGCTTTACCCAATGTTAACATATAGTATTGGTTATTGGGAAGTATACAGTACAGACGTTTTCAGGGGAGATTTTTCCTGGTAGGGGGGGGGGGTAGGGGGTTATGTGGGAGGATCTTTCCATGAAGGAATTTTTCATGGGGGACGGGACATTGCTATGAAGGGGAAGCCGGACCTCCCAGCATTATTTAAAAAAATATCAGAAATTAAATGTAAAAAAAACAAGTTTTTCAATTGCAACAGCAGCAACATCAAAAGTTTAAACGAACAGAAAATATTACATATATGATTGGGTTCACCCCTAGTCAATACCTCACTCTTTAAGCCAGAGATTTCTTAGTACTTTCATAAGAGCTATTTATTCTAATTAACGGCCTTTGTGATTAAGCGGTCATTTTTAAAGAATTGGAACACAATTCGAACTTTCGCTTAAAGAGCGAGGTATTGACTAGGGGGCAAACACCCAAATATACGTATTAAAAATATATAAATATAGAAGTTTGTTACGTAAGTTAATTCGTAAGTTACGTATATTTATTACTAATAAAAACGTTCGTAAATAAAATTAAACAAGTTTCGAGAAAGCCATTTAACCAAATAAAAGTAAATTAATATGAAAATTTTTTTTTAATTATTCATTTACTGTGAGCCAAGATAAAAACCTGAATTTATTCAAAAACTTTCAAAAAATAAATAAATAAAAAAGTTTTTTCAACTGAAAGTAAGAAGCGACATTAAAATTTAAAACGAACAGAAATTATTACGTATATTAAAGGGGCTATTCCCTCCTCAACACCTTGCTCTTTACGCTAAAGTTTGACTTTCTCACAACTCTATTTTTTTAAACAGTAAAAAACTTTAGCGTAAAGAGCGAGGCGTTGAGGAGGGGACAGCCCCTTTCATATACGGAATAATTTCTGTTCGTTTTAAGTTTTAATGTCGCTCCTTACTTTCAGTTTAAAAAATTTGTTTTTTTTATTTAATTTCTTCCTAACAGGATCAATATACTTAAATAGATATGCAAAGCACATCTTTAATGATAACCTAATAAAAGTGAAGGTACCATTAGTGACCTCACAAACAGAAAATCCTTTTGGTTCAGGAATCCGTAAGGGGTCACCGAGGAAATACTACAACTGTACTTCAGAAAGCAGCTTCAACTACTTACAGCTTGGAAATGGACAAAAAAAAACTTTTGTTCTTGGTCAGTTTGACACTTGCAGCCGTTGGTCCTTGCGACAGAAAAAATCCAATGTACAACAAAAAAATAATTCTCGGGTCTGGGCTCCCCCTAAATGTGAGTTCTAAAAGGAGCCGAGAGACATTTTTTGTAGCTTCAAAGAGACAAAAGAGACGAGAGACATTGGCTTTATACTTATATCGTTTAGTACTTGGGGTAAGGGTTTTCCAATGCAAAAGGCAAAATATGTATAAATAGAGGTAAAATAGATCCAGGGGGGAAATCTTTTATTTTGAAAGCAAAAGATTCTTATGTCTAGCTATGTCAGAAAATTACGCTTCCTACTTTGTATTATTTGTGATTCTAAATTTTCTAGAAATAAAAAAAAAATTCTAGAAGTTAGAAAAAATTCAAAAAAATAGGAAATTTCTAGGAGCAAAGCTAGAAGCTTAGTAAAGTTTTTTTTACAATAGTTGGGTGCTTATATTTTAATTTTCAAGGACAACAGTTTAAATTGGTTTTGCATTCTAAATTCGTAAATGCTTTCAGACTTTAGCATTATTCTAGCAATTATTTTGTTTTTATCTAGTTTCTGAATAGCCTTCGTATGTTTGAATTTTGTTTTTAAGTATGAAAATTTCCATTTTGTTTTCAACGTACAGTTAACTGGTTTGAGTAGGATACTATTAGTTTCTATCCGCCTCCTTGCGTTCTGAATCACAGAAAAATGTAATTTTAAAATTTAGTTAGGTTTGAGAAACCTTTTGGTTGGCTAATTGCAAAAGTCAGATTAGAGGCTTCTAGACCCCTGGGTTTTCCCTAGCGTGTCTGAGCTTCCCCTGAGTTTTCCCCTAATAAGTTACCTCTTGAATCTCTTATGTTGCCAAAATTCGAAGCTTTTGATATATTGAAGTGGATGAGGAGCTTAAGCAGCTGTGTTGGGCCAGCAGCAGTTGTTGTTAGTAGTTGTAGTATAAAATTTCTGTCTTACTTCTAACTATAAGCTCAAGTCTTTAATGAGTTTCAATAGAGTGCTAGGGATTTTTTTTTTATTTAACTTAAGCTTCTTTAATGAAGGGTTGAGTGACGCTATTTTCTGAAGCCTAATAAAAGTGATGTTATAATTCCTCTTGGATTACTAAGAATAAAAATTTAAATGATGTAGAAGTTTGAAGTAGAAAGATGGATTACCTAAACTTTCAGTCTTGGTGTTTTATCTTTAAAATCACAAATATTGTATTTGAGAATACTTTAAAATACAGATATGGATACAGATACATGTATTTTTTCAACAAAAAAAATACCAACAACTCAATAGCACGATCAAAGATCCCACAAAGCCTCTATCACCTGTAAAGTAGGAAAATCAAGAAACAGAACTTACACATATTAAAAACTATTAATCGATTAAGCACATAAAAATCAAAAACAAATACTACTACTACTACTACTAACAACTCACCGCAGCACCAAGCCACCTGAGGCCAATACAGCCACCACGCACGCTTTTCCTCCATCCAAATCTATTCAAAGCCTCCCTTTTTACACCCTCTCACGAAGTTCCCATTTCCTTTAAATCTTTGTTTATGACGTCCTCCCACTCCAGACGAAGACTACCTGCTTCCCATTTAGCCCTAGACGGTTAGCCGAAAAGAACAATCTTCGGCAATCTATCATCCTTCATCCGCATAACGTGCCCTAGCCACCTCAACCTTTCTTTCATTGTAGTCCTAGAGAGTGGTACTGTACCACATTTTTCGTACAGCCTATTGTTTGAAATACGGTCAGTCAGCCGGGTATCCAGAACAATCCTTAAGCAATTTCTCTCGAAAACATCTAGCAAAACAAGTACTGACAAAAATAAAAACAAATCAAAATCTTCCACGAGTTGTAACGCTACGTTTTTAGTCAAGATTTGTTTACAAAAACCGTGCTACTTTGTTTGAGTTTGAATTGTAGCAGATTGATTTTTCACAAAAGAAGTCAGCTGCAAAGAGAGAGGTTTATGAGGCTTTGATTATCAACCAAACTCACCTTAAGATAAAAATAAACTTAATTATACCCCTTTTTTGTAGGCGAAGCTGGAATGCTAACACTTGGCTCATCTGACGAAGAGCAAAAATCCCACGGCTCCCTTAAGAGGAGTACATATGGTATCTACTTAGCGTCAGGAAGTGTGGTCCTTGGAGCTTCTTTCTTACTGCTATCGTTGCTATCACAGGTTTTGCGTGTCTACATAGACTATTCCTTGTCTTGGAGCTACAATTCATACAAAGATAATACTTCAAATTCTTATGTGGAACTAGAAGATGTTACGGTAATTTGGCTTCATGTTTGCTACTTTTTAGTTACTTTTCCTTAATAATACGGGAACCACTGTCCCTTTCGTGCGCATGCTTAACTTTTAGTTTAAATATATCCCTTCAAATAGTTCACATAATCCAATCTTGACTTTCCAAGAGCTTCATTGAGTTACAATCAGGGTTGCAACACCAGAGATTCACTTTTTAGTAGTTTTTGGTGAATCCAACAGTTCTTGGTAACGAACTGTTAATAAGGAGCGACCCGGCTCAACAGTAACCGAAACTCTAAAAACCGGAATTTTGATACCCATAGATACATCAATAGAATCAAATTTTTATGCTGGTTTCAAATATGTAAGTTTCATTAAGTTTAATTTTACTCATCAAAAGTTACGCGCCTGAGAAAATTTGCCCTATTTTCGAGAAAAGGGGGAAACACCCCCAAAATGTCATAGAACTTTAATGAACATCACACCATCGGATTCAGGGTATTGTAAAACCCTACTGTGGAAGTTTCAAGCTCCTATCTACAAAAATGTGGAATTTTGAATTTTTGCCAGAAGAAAGATCACGGATGCGTGTTTATTTTTTTATTTTTTTTTTTTTATTTCCTCAGGGGTGATCGTATCGATCCAATTGTCCTAGAATATCGTGAGAGGGCTCATTCGAACGGAAATTAAAAGTTCTAGTGCCCCTTTTAAGTGACCAAAAAATTGGAGAGCAACTTGGCCCCCTCCCACGCTCATTTTTTCCAAAAGTCACCCAATCAAAATTTTGAGATAGCCACTTTGTTCAGCATAGTTGAAAATCTAATAAATATGTCTTTGAGGATGACTTAATCCCCCACGGTTCCCGGGGGAAGGGCTGAAAGTTATGAAC